>NC_063194.1:3770128-3860128 GCF_017589495.1 Alosa alosa
ATGACGCCAGCATCTCAGATAGCATTAGGATGCCTTCCGGTTGTAGTGCAGTCCGCTGATGTCAACGACGGTTGGTGGTGCTGGCTTTTTGCTCATTATCTGCTACAATTGTTTTCATGTACCCTGTCACTAGATTTTATAACAGAATAAATTAATATGGTTCTATCAGTGAATAATTTATGCATAGAAAAAAGTGCAACAAAACAGCCACCCTCAGCTTGCTGACCACCTAAGAACAGAATAGAATAGAATATAGAATACGTAAGGGATAATGTATAGAACGCCGGTCATTATTGGGAAAATAAGTCCCGACAGGGCGAACCGGACCCCGACGCGCCAGCGGAGCAGAATAGAATGATCAAAAAGCCAGCTGACCAACGACTTGGGCCTCCGAGGCCTGCTAGGTACTTTCTGTTTGGAATGTGTTTTTAAGCATCCTCCAGAGGATGAAAGAGACACTACAGAGTCATAGACTTCACTCTTTGTCTATGGTTGGCGATCATGACAAACAAATTGGTAACACTTTACTATAGACTTTCATATGTTATGACAGTCAGTTATCCTATCCAGTTTTGAATTAATAGGGTTAATAGGAATTAATTAGGGTGTTCAATGATATAGCAGCGTGTTGTTGCCATTATTATATATAAGTATATATACTTTTTTGATCCCGTGAGGGAAATTTGGTCTCTGCATTTAACCCAATCGGTGAATTAGTGAAACACAAACAGCACACAGTGAACACACAGTGAGGTGAAGCACACACTAATCCCGGTAGCAGTGAGCTGCCTGCTACAAACGGGCGGGGGGGAGCAGTGAGGGGTTAGGTCCCTTGCTCAAGGGCACTTCAGCCGCAGCCCACTGGTCGGGGCTCGAACCGGCAACCCTCCGGTTACAAGTCCAGAGTGCTAACCAGTGGGCCACGGCTGCCCACGACTATTGACATGACACATAACAACAACTAACAATATTACACGCTCATTACAACTGCCATAGCGTCAAAAAAATATGGCATTATTATGGTATTATGGCAACATTGTACTGTGCCAATACAACCAAGCACTCACTGTCATGACAAGTTATAATAGAATGTGGTATGAGTAATGGGTAGTGAGTGAGTGAAGGATTTTGACATGTTTATGCCGATCATATAGAGTATTCAAGTTATAATGTGAGTAATGGGTAGTGATTGAAGGATTTTGACATGTTTAGGCCAACCATATAGAGTATTCAAGAAAAGTGAATTAAAGAAAAGTATAGAGTATTCAAGAAAAGGGAACTAGTTTGGACTGAGACACATTCTCAAGAGACTTCTCTTTCTGGACTCAAAGTAAACTGGTAAAGGCAACAGCTTCTCTATTTAGACTGTGATGTGTGAGTTTATTTGTGCTGCTTTTCCTGTTAGCTTTACATGTTGACTTTGAGCCATCTTGTCATGCCAGGCTGAGAAGGCAAACTTTAACAAATGGAATCCTTGACATCACACGTTACTGTGCTTACTCGGCTTAGAATTTCTGATTGCTTTCACTCGTTAAAACACAAACAGCATCTATTATCTATTATTTAGGACGAGATGTATGATGTTCTTTATGCAAAGTGGAGCTATTGCATTATTCATGATTCCAAGAGCCATCATCAGAGAAATCCTCTTCCCTGGTTACAAGTCACACGCAGAGAGACCATGTGACACAAGGAGAAGCACATTATGTCATGTTATGTTGGTGGTGGCCACATGAGCATCTATAATGTAATGTTATTCTATGTTTGTAATCACAACATGAGCATCAACAAGTAATATGCTCAGGGGCTTTGGCAATGTTGTGTTAGTGATTAGTTATAGTATATAGAGTATGCACCCCAGTTTAATGTTACATTGGGGGTTGCCAGCTTGGCATCTAAAATGTGATAACAACGTGAGATGCGATGACTGACCCTGGCGTGTCTTGTGTGCTCTCTGCTCCTCTGTGCAGATGAGACGTACCAGCAGATGGCCCGAGAGACCCTGGAGGAGCTGGACTGGTGTCTGGACCAGCTGGAGACCATTCAGACGCACCGCTCCGTCAGCGAGATGGCCTCCAATAAGGTGCCTCCTCCACCCTTCACTAACTCAGCTACACCCACACTGACCGTCCACCATGTCCTTATCACATGGTGCTCTCCTAACCCCCAACAGCAAGATTCCTCTACTCTGCCTCCATCCAATATGGCCTCTGCCAGTGTTTGTTTTTCTCTGAGGAAGGATATACTGCCACCTTTGTCATTATGGTGCCTTGCAAGCATCTTTAACATGTGGTTGGGTGTTATGATTTTATACAAGGAGGATTTGTGGATAATAGTTGAATTCATCTCTTAACTACTTCAGACCATCAGACCAAGACGGGTCTGTGTTTTATTACGCAATCGATGTATGTGTGTGATGGGTACTCTGTAGGGATACTGTTTTTTTCATTGTGGATAAATATTGCATGTCAGATCAGAAGCATATCTGGAATTCATTTTGAGTCAGTGGATGTAGTCAGCTTTTTTTGTGGCCATTTGTTCCTTAGGCAGAGGTATTGCTCCAGTTTTGGAAGGCAGAGAAAGATACAGAGAGAGAGAGAGAGAGAGAGAGAGAGAGAGAGAGATGGTCTGTGGGTGGGTGGGGAGGACAAGAAGGCAACATGGGAAGGAGGGCTGTTGGCTGATGTCTCTGCTGTAACCTTGGTTGCTATCTAACTGCAGCGAGGTCTGCCCTTCCTCCACTGCCATTGGCTGCCCCGTCTGACCACAAGGCATGTGGTTGAGGCAACGTCCAATGAAAAAACGATACTCTTTTCAATAGATTGGTCCCTTAAAGCGACAGCGTCATTTTTTTTATTTTGTTGTTTTGCTGAGGGTGAATGCATCACATTATGGAGTAAATTCTTACTATTATGACATCATTAGTTGCTTGTGTTATATGTGCGCACATGTACAGTTAACAATGATTTGGTGCATGTGTGTGTGTGTGTGTGTGTGTGTGTGTGTGTGTGTGTGTGTGTGTGCCATGCACAAGTGAGTGAATTTGGAGAGGAACAAGAATAAACAGACGGACTGTTTTGTGGGTACATGGAAAGAGCGAGATGAGGGAGATAATATGTGTGCTATATGACCGGCTGCAAGTACACACACACACACACACACACACACACACACACACACACACACTTTCAGACATACACACAAACAAAATTAGTCAAGCAGCCACAGACATGTTACACACGTCAGATGTCAGGCTCCATCTTGCGGCTACACACACATACACACACACACTCTTTTGGTGCACACTTGCATGGTATTTGAAGCACATGCGCACATGCTCAGTGCGCAGGCGTGTGCACTTACACACACACACACACACACACACACACACACACACACACACACACACACGCGGAGAGAGAGACACACACAGCATCCAGGCACGCGCATGCTGCCACAGTGCCTGATTAGCTTGCGCAAGCTGTCCTCAGCACCCAGGGAGACGGAGCACAGAGGCAGCCGGAGCAGAGCAGAGCAGAGCAGAGCAGAGCAGCGGCTCAGGAGCTAGCAGTGACTCTGCATCCCCCCAGCATCCTGCACCGCTCACACCGGAGAGAGAGAGAGAGAGTACTGAGAGAGAACTGAGCTGGGAGTACGGGAGAGAAGGCGTAAAGGAACGCAGCAACTGGACTTGGACCTGGACCGACGAGGGCTCCGGGACCTGGACCGACGAGGGCTCCGGGACCTGGACCGACGAGGGCTCCGGGACCTGGACCGCGTGGCCGGACCAGGCAGCTGGGAATCGGGCTGAGCTCTTGGGCAGTTTGGGCCCCGGCTCCTGGAACTGCGCTGTGGGGGGAGGGGCGCCGAGGGGAGCGAGTGCAGGGACGAGGAGAGGAGGGAGAGAAAGAGGCAGAGAGCCTTGTTTTTTCTCCCCCCCCCCTGTGACCACTGCCATATGTACCGTGGTTCTGTAATCTGACCATCTACAAGACGGGGGGGGGCTTTCTTTTCCTTCTTATCTGTGAGTCTGTTGCACTGTCACTGCCTGTTTCTCTCTCTATCTGTTTCTCTCTCTCTTCCTCTCTGTCTGTTGCTTGCTGTCCATCTGTCCTGCTCTATCCATCCATCCGTCCGTTGTCCTCTGTGTTTACCCCTTTCTCTTCTCTCTCTCCCCATCCCTCCATTGCACCCCGTGTCTTAGCAACCTCTCCTCTCTTTCCAGCTCCTTTCTATCTTTCATCCATCTGTCCTTCTCTCCCTCTCTCTTCCCGTCTGTCCTCTCTTCCTGTGCTCCCTCCTTCCGTCGTCTGTCTGTCACTCACTCTCTGCACCTCACACCTCCATCTTTTCCTCGGCTGTTTCCTTTTTTCCTTCTTCCTGGCCACTGGCTGGAGTGGTGTCCTTCAGAATCTCCCCCTGTCTCTGTCAGTCTCTCTCTCTCTCTCTCTCTGTTTTATTTTTTTTTGCTTGTTTGTCTCCATCTTGGCTCTGTCGCCCTCCTCCCCCCCTCGTCCTTCCCGATCTGGGTCAGCCGTGTTCGGCAGCGGGGTGAGATGTAGTCCCCACGGCCTCCGCTTCCAGGGGGGGCTCCTGGTCAGCTCGGCGTGGGACCGGAGGGGGTGGTGACCCTGCCGCGGATGGCCGCCCGGCCCTTGATGTCCGCCCGGGCGGTCCGTCCGGGGCGTGCGCCGCCTCGGGCTCTCTGTGAGTCCCCCAACCCCCTAACCCCCTCCCCCCCCGACGTCCGCCTGTCCGTCCATCCATTGGTCGGTCCACCCAGTGTCTTCGCCCCCCGTCCCCACACACACACCCTTTCGCCGAGGCAGGGCGGCTGCTGGCACCCGTCGCTCTGGAGTGCCCTGGCTTGCCGGGCTGCGGCCTTTCCACCCAGACCCTGAGTACCCCCGCGTGCCGCTGGAGCGCCCGGGCTGCCTCGCCGTGCCCGCTGCACCACCACCACCACTACCACCACCGCAACCGCCGGCCCTCGGGCCTCTGCCAGCCCGTCTCCGCGTCCTCCTCGCTCGGCAGCATGGGGGTGGTGGAGGCCGTGGAGCCCTCACTCTCGTCCTCGCCCTGCCCCTCGCCCACCTCGGGCTGGTGCGGTGCGCTGCCCCCCTCCGTCAGCCTCAGCTCCCTGCAGAGCAGGGCGGCCGCCAAGCTGGAGCTGGAGGCGGCCACTGATGACATGCTGGACGGGGGAGGCTCGGGCGCCGAGCGCCGCTCCCCCTTCGTGGACCTGTTCTGCGAGACCTGCTCCAAACCTTGGCTCATCGGATGGTGGGACCAGGTAGGGCTGGCAGGCTCCTGTTTGCTCCACTGGTAAAGCAACTAGCCGAGCGAGTGGGGTTGTAAACAGCAGGGGTCAATCATGGGGTCAACTCCCAGTGTGCATGCGTAGGCTGCTGATGAAAATGTATATGTGCAAAGTAAGGAGCTTTGGATGAAAGTATCTGCTAAATGAATACATGTGAAGGTGAATGTGGATGTGAATGTGGCCATGCGGCAGGCGCATTACCTGCGGCAGGTGCTTTCCGGAGGTGCTGAGTGTATCTGTGTCCAGTTTGATGCCGTTTTCTGAAGACTGTGCAGATTGAGTGTGTGTGGTTGTTTATGTGCACGTTTGGCTGTTAGCTGCTTGTTTCTGAAGCCGCATACTGACAGGTCAATCTGTCGTAGAAATCAATGTCTGATTGTTTACAATTATGCGTCTCCAGTCAGATGCATATGTCTGGGGCTGTTTACGTGCCTCCTTGCCAGTATGAATATGAAGACCATGAAGGTCTCTGTGTGTTCGAGCCAGACCTGCTAACATAAACTTAATTAAAGCAAACGAGATGCCGCAGGTTAGCTAGGCAGGGACTCCATCATGCTGCCCAGGTAGATGCCTGCTGGAAAACCTGATGCTTTTTTTGCACTTGATCTATTTCCTGAGCGACGGACGACTGGCGGCTGGTTGATTCTACACGGCTGTGTAAAGGTGTTGTCATATGGTGGGGTTGGGAGATTAGCCTGGCGGCTGGGGGGCTGTCTGGACAGAGCTGGCGCAGTGGCTCCTGCGGCTCTCCCCCTGTTGACAGCCTGGCCAGCTGCTGAAGTCCACAGTGACAGGTGGCCTTTGAGCGGAGCGGTAGCCAACTTGAGAGAGGAGAGAGGAGGAAGGAGGGAGGACAACAGGGAGAGATGGAAAGAGAAAGAAAGAGGGAAAGAGAGAGAAAGAGAAAGAAAGAGGGATAGAGAGGAAGAGAGCAGGGGAAGGTGAAAAGAGGGAGTTCTAGGGAGAGGTGTATAGAGAAGGGGATGGGAAGAGATAAAGAAGGGACATTTTTACATTAAAGTTTTCTTCATGACCACTAAAGAGGAAATAAGGTAAACCAGGTAAAAACAAGACAAAAAAGGGAAAGAAACTAAAACAACAGCAGGTTGGATTTGCACATATAGTGTGTGTGTGTGTGTGTGTGTGTGTGTGTGTGTGTGTGTTTGTGTGTGTGTGTGTGTGTGTGTGTGTGTGTTTGTGTGTGTGTGTGTGTGTGTGTGTGTGTGAAAGAGAGAGGAAAGGAGACAGGAGCTAGTTGCAGAGTGTTCAGTCTCTCCTGGTGGTGGGCTGTTGTCCGTCTCTGTCTGTCTGTGTGTGTGTGTGTGTGTGTGTGTGTGTTCTCCACACCTGCTCCCTCCGTCCCCCCTGGCCCAGGCTGGCCCGGATACAGGCTCCAGCTGGCCCTGCTCAGACGCAGTGAAGGACAAGCCCTGGTGCTGTCACTGATCTAGGGCAGGAGAGAGAGACAGACAGACAGAGAGAGAGAGAGAGAGAGAGAGAGAGAGAGAGAGAGAGAGAGAGAGAGAGACAGAGACAGAGACAGAGGGAGAAAGGTAGAGCGAGAGAGGTAGAGAGAGAAAGGGAGAGAAAGAAAGGGAGAGGGAGAGATTGAGGTAGAGGCAGAGGGAGAGAGCTAGAGTGAGAAAGAGAGAGAGAGAGAGAGATAGGGAGAAAGAGAGAGAAAGAGAATTGCAGAGGAGAGGAGCAAAGAGTGAGGAGGAAGAATGAAGGAGAGAGAGACATGGCGAGAAAAAGAAAGACAATAAAGAGGGAGGGAAGGAGGGAGAGGGGGAGAACAATAATGAAGGTGAGAGACAAGGTGGGAAGAGAGAAAAAGAGATATAGGAAGAAAGAGAAACTGACAGGGAGAGAAAAAACAAAAGATACAGAGTAGGAGGGGGAATGAGAGAGAGAATGAGGGAAAGAGAGGAAAAGGGAGAGAGAGAGCAGCAGGCCACTGTTCTGCAGATAATACAGAGCAGAGCAGCTCCCTCCGACATGAGCCATTTTTATCTCATGTGTATCTTGTCTAGAGCAGACAGGGAAATGTGCAGACAACCACCAGACAACTCCTTAAACATTTATTTATGAGCCTGCTTGTGTTGTTATTCTCTAATCATATGCTAGAGAATAACCATTCAGTTCCTAGAGGGCCTAACATTATAGAGGATGTCGTGTTTTGTACCATGCACACCTGTACTCTACCAAGGCCAACATTCACCACGTCACTGGTACCATGCACAACTGTACTCTACCAAGGCCAACATTCACCACGTCACTGATGTTCAGCTGACTTCACCCACCATATTAGAGCATCACCACAGATACATTTAGATAGAGTCTCTGAGAAAGTGGTTGTAAACTGTGCATTGTCTCTCAGCATAAGATTCTCCTCTTACGGCACAATTATTGTAAATAGTTATGGCAGTGGGCAGGAATGTCTATAACAGGAATATAATGGTCCTTGTCACAGCGAAGTTGAAGCAACCTCCATGTTGGGCATAACATGATGTTGGGCTGAGGATACAAGTCTTGTACAGAGACATGGCAATCCCAATGAGAAGCAGGTCACACTCTATACAGTAGCTGCAGCCTGACAGTGGACACGGGCCTTTTTTGTGCATTTGTAAAAGAGAGTGTGATATGACCAGTGTCAGTGTTTGTGACTTGCCATTGTCAGAGAGTTCGCAATTATGACACAGCCATGGATGGCTTTGTCATATCATACAGCTACATCAGAAGATGTGTGCAGAAGTGCATTTTGTGGATGTATGATTTATTCAGACAGATGTTGCACAGATGCATGTAGGTGATAGGTGATAGGTGATATATCTGATAATGTGGCACAGGAGTTGGCTGCATTTGACCATGGTGACCATTGCACAGTGTTTCCCACAGAATTGAATTCCATTTGTGGTGGTTGGTTTGCAGAATTAACTTGAATACAACAGTTTTTAACAAATTAGCACAGCGTGGTTATGATGCTAACCAAATTTAAGCACAATTTAGTACAACCTGGAAAATCATTGTGTGGTGGTCAATGTTGATGTTGTGGTGGGCCGCCACAAATAAGTCAATGTATGGGAAGCACTGATTGCAGTCTTAACTGCGTCATAAACATACTGTATCTGTGTCTAGCCTAGTCTAGAGTCTTTGAACCTGGTGCTGTTCTTGGGTTACTTGTTCAGATTATCTAGTCAAACAGTTATTTCTCTATTTGTTGTTTGGTAGATTTATTTTATTGATAAAAGTCAAATAATTCCATATAACACAATTCCACTCCATTCCAAAAGTCAGTCAGTGCTCAGTGAGTGTAGTGAGTTTTGAAGATGGCTTTGGACTCCTCCGTGTCTCTGCTCCGTCTTCACATGCTGTCTCTCTCTGTTAGACAGATTGTGTGAGTCACCGCATTGCCACTACCACTACCGTCTGACTGTTGCTCACATTAGTTGTGGACCAACAATTGGCACGGTCCTGCTCCGTGTTTACTTGGACGCCATGTTTCCAGGCAACCGCCATGCTGTCCTCTATATTTAGGGGCGTGCAGATGAAATATGAATGTCCTGATGGCTCTGACTTTGTCACCAGTTCTGCCAACAAATCGTGGCTTCATGCTTGATTGTGCAACTTACTGTATGCATGGTCGTGCTTCCGAGAGGAGGAGAGAACAACGAAGGGGGGAAATGACAGATTATTTAGGAGGCCAAGGAATGATAGGGGGTAAAAAAAGGATGTGGAGAGGGTGAGAGAGAAAGAGAGAGAGACAGAGAGACAGAAACAAGGAGAGAAAGAAAGACGAGAAGGGAGGACGGACACAAGACAGAGATGGATTACAGATGAAATGACGAGAGAGAGAGAGAAGGGACAGAGACAAGGGAAAGAAGGATGGATGGATGGACTGAGAGAGGGTTGACCTTGGGAAAGGTCGATGGCAGACACCTGCTTACTCCGGGCTGAGTGTCACCCAGCCAGTCACCTCTCTCTCCCGTCATGCTGCAGGGAGGACTGGGAGGAGGCAGTTGCTAGGGAAACCTCACTGTTACCATGGAGATGATAATGTGTGAAGGATCAGTCAGTAGGACAGATGAATTGGCCAGAATGCTCTGAGTGTATACTGCCTGTGTCTGCATGTGTTTTTGGAAGAGTGTGTGTGTTGATGCTTGTGTTTTGATGCAGGGACCACAGTTCATTGAAATTGTGTGTGTGTGTGTGTGTGTGTGTGTGTGTGTGGAGGGAAATCTGAATATCTATTAGCAGACAGGGATGATAATTTCTTTCAAATTATTCTTCCGTTTCTGTCTTGCATTGTAATGATTTATCTGCAGCCACATGCACGGCTTCACAGCAATATAACACAATACTACACAACCAGTGAAATAAACCTCATGATTAGTTCAAGCTATACAATGTCTACAGAGTATATAAGGGACATTTTATGATGTCATTCAACACAAAAGATACAAAAGCCTGAAGACCATCCATAGTAACACGATGCACATGTCTCTGTGTCTGTCTGTCTGTCTGTCTGTCTGTCTCTCTCTCTCTTGTGTGTCTCCTGCCCAGTTTAAGAGGATGTTAAATAGGGAGCTCTCCCACCTGTCGGAGATGAGTCGCTCTGGGAACCAGGTGTCTGAGTACATCTCCACCACTTTCCTGGGTGAGTCTACTCCCCTGACCTCCGTCTGCACGGCAGGACATCAGCGGTCACTCAGACACCGTCACATAGCCACAGCTGTCTCCTCATGTCTCTGTTGACCTTGGCTCCTGTGCCTCTGTGTGTGTGTGTGTGTGTGTGTGTGTGTGTGTGTGTTTGTGTGCATTTGTGTGTGTTTTTCTGTGCCTCTGTGTGTATGTATGTGTTGGTTTGTGCATCTGCGTGTGTGTGCGTGTGTGTGTGTGTGTGACCCCACAGACAAACAGAATGATGTGGAGATCCCATCGCCCACCTTGTCGGAGCGGGAGAAGCCCATGTGCCGCATCAGTGGTGTGAAGAAGCTCACACACAGCACCAGCCTGACCAGCTCCAGCCTGACCGACGCCACCATGCCCCGCTTCGGAGTCAAGACTGAGCATGAGGAGTCACTGGCCAGGGTACACACATACATACACACACACACACACACACACACACACACACACACAGGCACTTACCTGCACACTCACACACCCCTGCATACACAGATGTGTGCCTGTACAAGAAAACACAAAGCTTTTGATAAAACACACACACACACACACACACACACACACTTACCTGCACACTCACACACCCCTGCACACACAGATATGTACCTGTACGAGAAAACACAAAAGCTTTTTATAAAACACACCACACACACACACACACGTCCATGTACCTACACAGATCACAATTAAATGTGTGCATGCGTATATGCATACAAGCTGAGCTGGCATGGGTGAAAGTAAAGTAGCCAAGAGCATGTTTTGCAGTTTGAATAATGCATGTGTGCTGTGCTACACAGGAGCTGGATGACTTGAACAAGTGGGGCCTTAATATCTTCCATGTGGCGGAGTACTCCAACAACAGACCACTCAGCTGCATCCTGTACGCCATTTTCCAGGTGTGTACCAGGCGCCCATCTCTAACCTAATGCACTTTCATGGTTCACGTTTAGTGTCATGCCTATCGGAACACACATCTGGTCTGATTGTCTATGCAACACAAAGTGAAGGAGGCAGCAGAGGCAGCAGTATGTCATAGTCGTTTTCATTTCACCATAGAATGCCCTTTTTCATCCTTCCAATAACCAAACATATGCATTATTTGTGTGAGACTTTGTCATGTTTAGTTGGCACCTTCCAGTGTTCACAGGACTTATTACAGTACACATATTTTCTTGAGCATGCCTTCCTTTATGATTTATATAGAGTATGGGCAGGATATTTGGTAAGGTTGCTGACCAGGGTCCTGAAAATCTAGGTAATACCTAAACCTGTAACAGGTCAGATGTCCCAAACTTGGTTTGTAAATCAGTAAATAAATTACCTCTCATGTTGAGTAATAAGTGAAGTCAGATAAATTGGGCCACTTTTTGGCATGAAAATTCCAATATCTCCAACCTTGTCTGGCCCATTATAGCAGATGGCCCTTTACCTGACCTTCCTATATAACATGTGCATTTCTTTCATTTAAGCAATAGGCACAAAGTGGGACCGGACCACTGACCTTGTTCTTGTTGGTTGTGCTAAAGGAGCGGGATTTGTTCAAGACGTTTCGGATCCCCATGGACACGTTTGTGACCTACGTGATGACCCTGGAGGACCACTACCATGCCAACGTGGCCTACCACAACAGCCTGCATGCCGCCGATGTCACGCAGTCCACACATGTGCTGCTCTCCACCCCTGCCCTGGACGTGAGTCTCGCCTCCCAGGATCTCTCTCAGCAAGTCCACATGTTTGGATATTTGTGATGATTGCTTAGAATCTGGAGGCATCCCACTGAAATAGTGACCTTGAAAGATATAGAATACAAATGCATACAAGCCTATACCCATGGATTTGGGTTGGTGGTAGTAGTGGTTAAGTTCACCTGTAAAGGTTATAGTGGATTTTAGGCTCATCCTGAAATTTCACCCGAAAGCCGAATATCCCTAACTTTTTGTGGGTAGTGTATGAATGTAAATGTTTACAGTGTTAATGACATTTGAACCTTCTAAACCAATCCAACCCACTCCTGAATGGAGGAATCAAAAGAGGGCAAGGAGGCTAAAACTACACAGCAGGCAGATAGGGATGGACCTTAGAGGTAAATCATTTACATTTACATTGAGCAGATGCTTCTATCCAAAGCGACTTACATATGTAATTTATATTACAAGGGCCACTGTCCCTAGAACAACTCGGGGTTAAGTGCCTTGCACAAGGGCACAACGGTGGAAGTCGGGAATTGAACCCACAACTTTTCAGGCTACTACATGCTAGCCCAGCTCCTTAATGTGACGACCTCTAAAATTTTGAATGCGCATATAAAACAGTTCAAAGTTTACAAACATTAAATTTCACCCAAAAGCCAGATATCCCTAACTTTTTGTGAGTAGTGTATTTAGGCCACATTTCACCACGGTTCTCTGCAGATGTACATATCTTTATGTCTTTATATGTCTGACTATGCAAAACTAGTCAGACGGAGTCTCACACAGGGTGTACACAGCAGTCCTGCATGTTATGAACACAATGCAGGTTTCAACTGATTATTGAATATACAGTATCTCACAAAAGTGAGTACACCCCTCACATTTCTGCAAATATTTTATTATCTCATTTCACGGGACAACACTGAAGAAATGACACTTTGATACAATGTAAAGTAGTGAGTGTACAGCTTGTATAACAATGTAAATTTGCTGTCTTCTCAAAATAACTCGACACACAGCCATTAATGTATAAACCACTGGCAACAAAAATGAGTAGACACCTAAGTGAAAATGTCCAAATTGTGCCCAAAGTGTCAATATTTTGTGTGGCCCCCATTATTTTCCAGCACTGCCTTAACCCTCTTGGGCAAGGAGTTCACCAGAGCTTCACAGGTTGCCACTGGAATCCTCTTCCACTCCTCCATGATGACATCACGGAGCTGGTGGATGTTCGAGACCTTGCGTTCCTCCACCTTCCGTTTGAGGATGCCCCACAGATGCACAATAGGCTTTAGGTCTGGAGACATTTAGCCAGTCCATCACCTTTACCCTCATCTTCTTTAGCAAGGCAGTGGTCGTCTTGGAGGTGTGTTTGGGGTTGTTATCATGTTGGTATACTGCCCTGCGGCCCAGTTTCCAAGGAGAGGGCATCATGCTCTGCTTCAGTATGTCACAGTACATGTTGGCATTCATGGTTCCCTCAATGAACTGTAGCTCCCCAGTGCCGGCAGCAGTCATGCAGCCCCAGACCATGACACTCCCAACACCATGCTTGACTGTAGGCAAGACACACTTGTCTTTGTACTCCTCAGCTGGTTGCTGCCACATACGCTTGACACCATATACGTTTATTTTGGTCTAATCAGACCACAGGGCATCCAGTAATCCATGTCCTTAGTCTGATTGTCTTCAGCAAACTGTTTGTGGGCTTTCTTGTGCATCATCTTTAGAAGAGGCTTCCTTCTGTACTATCTGGTATGGGCAGAGTATGGGCAGGATATTTGGTAAGGTTGCTGACCAGGGTCCTGAAAATCTAGGTAACACCTAAACCTGTAACAGGTCAGATGTCCCAAACTTGGTTTGTAAATCAGTAAATAAATTACCTCTCATGTTGAGTGATGAGTGAAGTCAGATAAATCGGGCCACTTTTTGGCATGAAAATTCCAATATCTCCAACCTTGTCTGGCCCATTATAGCAGATGGCCCTTTACCTGACCTTCCTATATAACATATCTGTCATTTAAGCATTAGGTACAAAGTGGGACCGGACCACTGACCTTGTTCTTGTTGGTTGTGCTAAAGGAGCGGGATTTGTTCAAGACGATTGGGACAACAGTCATGCAGACCAATTTGATGCTGCGTGCGGCGTATGGTCTGAGCACTCACAGGCTTACCCCCCCCACCCCTTCAACCTCTGCAGCAATGCCAGCAGCACTGATACGCCTATTTGGCAAAGACAACCTCTGGATATGACGCTGAGCATGTGCACTCAACTTTGGTTGACCATGGCGAGGCCTGTTCTGAGTGGAACCTGTCCTGTTAAACCGCTGTATGGTCTTGGCCGCCATGCTGCAGCTCAGTTTAAGGGTGTTGGCAATCTTTTTATAGCCTAGGCCATCTTTATGTAGAGCAACAATTATTTTTTTTCAGATACTCAGGAAGTTTCAGTGACCAGTATGAGAGAGTGTGGGAGCGATAACACCAAATGTAACACACGCGAGAGAGTTATTTTGAGGGGATAGTAAATTTACACTGTTATATAAACTGTACACTGACTACTTTACATTGTAGCAAAGTGGAATTTCTTCATGAGTTGACCCATGAAAAGATATAACAAAATATTTACAAAAATGTGAGGGGTGTACTCAATTTTGTGAGATACTGTATACCCGTCACTCTATGAAAACAACTGAATGTTGACTCTTCCATTAGGCTGTGTTCACTGACCTTGAAATTCTGGCAGCGTTGTTCGCTGCTGCCATTCATGATGTGGACCATCCTGGAGTCTCCAACCAGTTCCTCATTAATACTAGTAAGTGTCGTTCTTACACATCCCCAGGCCCAAGACACCAACACACAACCAGGTCCTTATCAATACCGGTAAGTATTTTTCTTGCACACATTTCCCCTCCACGCCCAAGACACCCACACAAAGACCTGCACACACACAACCAGTTTCTCGTTAATACCACTAAGGCTGACACTCCAACTTTGTACTCTGGTTAAACAGTTTAAAGCAACACCAAAGAACTTTTCTTCTGTTGCACGCACGCTATTTGTTTATCCAGCAACGGCTTTGCAAATAACGATGTCCATAGACAAGGTAGAATATGTTGCATGATTTTATGAAAGTATTATGTATTGCGACATCATGTAAGTCAAATGTGTAGTTTCTTATGTCTCATTCCATCGAACTACAAGCCCGCTACCCGATCTGGCAAACTTACATAGTGCGGTTATAGCCGATAGAGGGCCGCGAAGCGAATGCAGAAGTGCCGTTCACCCTGTTACGAGTTGATGAACCATGGAAACAATTTTGGAAACATTATTTTAAGGTACAAAAAACTCTTTGGTGTTGCTTTAACAAAAACACATGATGATGATTACCATCAAAACTGTGTTAATGATAGTAGCCATGCAGTAGTAACAATCACCGCTTGAGACTCACACATGTTAACATTAGTTCTGCGTTTCTGACCTGGTTCCGCTCTGTTCCAGACTCAGAGCTGGCGCTGATGTACAACGATGAGTCAGTCCTGGAGAACCATCACCTGGCCGTGGGCTTCAAGCTCCTACACGAGGAGAACTGCGACATCTTCCAGAGTCTGAGCAAGAGGCAACGGCAGAGCCTCCGCAAGCTCGTCATTGACATGGTGAGACCCTCAACACCCTCGAACATTGTATTACACCCAGATATTACTATTATTAAGGGCATTTTGACCCTTCTTCCAGATAGTACAGTGTCCAAATCAATGTCCAAATATGTCCAATATCCAAAAGAGCTATACTGTACATTGTCCACCATCAGTATGTGTGGATTTGGTTACTGACCCCGTGACCTTGGTGTTGTTCACACCTTGCTCTACTGGTTGAGCTACAGGAACCCCTCTCATTTCTCCCATGTATTAAACACTAGCATAAGACTTTGCTTACCAACAGTTGTTGTTACTAGTATAAGCTGCCTAATGTGAGGGAACGGTCGTCTGAGGTAACGTTACGTTATCTTTTTTTGTGAAGGTGTTGGCAACGGACATGTCCAAACACATGAGCTTGTTGGCCGACTTGAAGACGATGGTGGAGACAAAGAAAGTGACAAGCTCTGGAGTGCTGCTGCTGGACCACTACACTGATCGCATCCAGGTAGGCACAGGCATCTAAGGCACCCTTTGATGTGAAATATAAACAAATGGAATCATTTGAAATGCTTTGGAATTGAAATATATAAACAAATACACCTGGGCTAAAACAGGAAAAAAAGAAGAGCAAATATTGTGGAAATACCCTACAAGAAAACACTCTTTATACTTCATGCTGCTTTTCACATTACATGTTTCCTTGATCATTTCAAGCATTTGTAATTTTTTGACAACAAAAGTAACTGAAGTTAGCTGTTGTTTACAAAATTACCTGAGTAATTTCTCATACAGTATATCAAGGTCAATGTGTGTGTGTGTGTGTGTGTATGTGTGTGGTCTGTTTGTCTTAATGTGTGTACATTCTTAGGTGTTGAGGAACATGGTGCACTGCGCTGACCTGAGTAACCCCACCAAGCCTCTGGCTGTGTACCGCCAGTGGACAGAGCGCATCATGGAGGAGTTCTTCAGGCAGGGGGACAAGGAGCGAGAGAGGGGCATGGAGATCAGCCCAATGTGTGACAAACACACCGCCTCAGTGGAGAAGAGTCAGGTACACTCACACACACACACACAAACACACACACACATACACACACACACACAGAATCACAGAAACTTTCACACAGACACACATTAACACTTAGATGTCCTCATAGATGCGCATTCTCACACACACACACACACACACACACACACAGACACACTCCCAATGTTATTTGTAACATATCTAATCTCTGCAGGTGGGCTTCATCGACTACATCGTCCATCCCCTGTGGGAGACGTGGGGTGACCTGGTGCACCCAGATGCCCAGGACATGCTGGACACACTGGAGGACAACAGGGACTGGTACCAGAGCACCATCCCCCAGAGCCCGTCACCGCCGGCCGACCACCCGCACAACCAGCTGGACGCCTGCGTGGACAAGTTCCAGTTCGAGCTGACGCTGGAGGACTCCAGCGAGGGCGGCGGTGGAGGTGGGATGGAGGCAGGTGAGCAGGAGGCGGAGCAGGGAGACGAGCCCAGCCAGAACCACGTGGACCGCAGAGAGGCCTGCTGCTACAGGGAGGAAGAGGAGGAGGAGGAGGAGGAAGGAGAGGAGAAAGGAGGGAGAAAGGGTGTGGAGGAGGAGGAGAAGATGGAAGAGGGTGAGGAAGAGGAGGAGGAAGAGGAGGGTGCACGGGGGGAGCGTGTCGGTCAGCCTGGCCGGCGACGGCTGCAGGTCCAGTCGGTGGTGGTGGAGGAGGATGACGAGGCGGCAGAGGAGTCGTCCTCGCCCGCCGACGACACATGAGTTCCGCCCAGTCCCCAGCGCACCGCCACCGGGGATTGTGGGATATCGGACATCCTATGGGAATATTCTTGTTCAGTACCCTCCCTAACCCCCATTTCTGAGGCACCTGCTGGCAATGTGTGGCCGAGCCAGAGACAAGTAGGACTTACGTAACAACTCAATAAGACATTCAATGTTATTTTTTGAAAAAGGGAACACAAACAATACAGATTGATGCGTAAATAACACAGCCACTGTAGAACTGAAGGGGAAAACTGGGAGTGTTGTCAAATATGGGTTTGAGATTTAGAGTGGAGAGAGAGGAACTTAGGGAGCCATTTGTTGTAGGGCTATTGGAGATAGTGTAGCACCCTGGATCCATCACACACACACACACACACACACACACACACACACACACACACACACACACACACAGCCAGACACCTATTAAGATAAATATCAAATATCACAACATGCATAAGAATATATGCACGCATATATGTATGTGTGTGTGATGAGCTGTAATGGGGATTTAGACTGAAGGTGTATCTTTTTGGAATAAGCCATCTCTATATGGAATAACTAAATGGTGAGTATCAAGTCTGTGTTTGTCAACATTTTACAGTAGAACTCTGTCCTCCTCAGAACTACCTATGATAAACGACCCTGAGGGACTTATTTTTCCATTTCTGTCGGAAAGAATCCGTCAGGACGCTGGTTCCTGTGAGCGAGCTAGCAGGTCGCGCAAGGCGACGAGGACAGGATGTTGTTGTTGTTGTTGTCGTTGTCGTCAGGGGGGAACTCGGTCTCAGAGACTGGACTGCCATTCCCTTCCTGTCTACCCTTTACCAGGAGTGCTACCGGAGCAAGATGGCTGCGTGCCTTTCTGAACCAGCAGCTCCCCAAACTGGAGCTGTCACGAAGCAATGCATCGTGGGACAGGAGTGTCAGCTTTTGTCTTCATTTTTTGATTGTCACTTGCTTTAAAGGAAGAAAATAATAATAATACAATATTAACTGATCTCAGATTTTTGTTTGTCAAACATCGACATTGGCATTTTTTGAATGTTGTAAGTCTTCCTTTTACTGCTTTTGTGTTCCTCATCACCATCATTAGCATCAAGGAGAATTTA
The DNA here is from genome assembly GCF_017589495.1 of Alosa alosa. Classification (NCBI taxonomy): domain Eukaryota; kingdom Metazoa; phylum Chordata; class Actinopteri; order Clupeiformes; family Clupeidae; genus Alosa; species Alosa alosa. Next base: position 3,788,369 of record NC_063194.1, read on the forward strand.
ATTTTGTTGTGTGTGTGTGTGTGTGTGTGTCATATAAAAAATGATAGTCACTTTCTGAGGATAAGCCATGTGATGCTTTTTAACATATGTTTCGCCTAAATTCTACTTACAATATTGTAGTCCTGCCAAATAATGCGGAAGCAACAGAGTAATGTCAAGAGCAGCACAGTTTCACACCCCGCCTCTCACCCGCAAACCACCCATCACATACTGTATGTAACGCTCGGTCTTGCCCAAACGTTCTCAGTCATGTCTTGCCAAACGGACTGGTTGGAAGCCAGATCAAGCTGAGGAGCTTTCCATATGGTCAGCGAAAGACAACAAAAGAGAGAAATAGAGAAAGAGAGAGAGCTGACTGAGTATAGAGACAATTTGAATAAGTTATGAGGGATATATAGGGAAGCCACTCACCACCATTGTTCCGTTTGATGCTTATTTTGCCTTAATGTCAATAGCAGGGTTCCTGCCTGCCACTATGTAGATTTCTAAGATACTCTATCCCAGTATACTTACTGTAGGTCACGTCTGTATGCCTCACTGTCTATAAGTGTCTGTTTACATTGTACTTTCATTAGCATATGGAAGTGTTTGCAGATGTGGTTGGAGTTTGATCTCTCTGGTACAGTGACGTAGCTGAGGTAAAATCTGCATAAATGGACTGTGTTGAGTTGAATAGTGTTGCCTAAAAAATCTCTTAAACTTGTGGACTGACAATGGAATTAGAATAACTGTTGATGTGCAATTGGATGTTTGAGGCCCAGGGTTCTAGCTGTTTTGTCTTGTGCGAGCATACCCGTTGATAAAAACTGTGAGAAAGCACTTAAAGAAATGGGCAAGAGGCAAGTGTGCGTTGGGAGGTGTCTTACCTTCACCGTGACTGGACGTCTCAGTGTGGACAAAGCTTGCGCGTCTTCAAAGCAATCTAAGACACAAAGAGTCCCACATCACTTGGCATGAGAAACATGAGATCCGACGTTTGAAATGAGGAACAGAAGTTTGAGGTGCTGTTTAAAATCAGAGGGTCTCAATGGCAACTGTGCTGTTACACGAGCGCTAGAGGTCACTGCTTGTGTCGATAAGGGACATTGTCATATGCGTGTCATACCTTAGAGATGGTTTCTTTGTCGTGTGGCTTTTTGTTCTTGTTGTGTGCTCTTAAAAGCAAAGAAGTATGCTATTTGCCATTTTAACACGATACTGTAGCAATCGTTTCTTAATAAGAAATTATTCAATTAATTAACTTGCTGCCATTCTTTTTTGAATATAAACACACTAAATACCACAAGTGTTTTCTTTGAACAGTTTGTGTACAGTTTTTATTTTTGTATGATTCTGGTTGATGGTTTTGAAATTGAATAATTATAACAACATACAGTATAATATAAATATTAGCATTATCACTGCTTGTTTTGTATATATTGTAATGTTGGATTGTAAATTTGAAATCTCCTGAGGAACCAATCAGCCTCATTTTAGTTGTACTGAGATGTAGTTCCAAATTACAAAATCATCCTCCTCATCCTCTCTCTCTCTCTCTCTCTCTCCTAGTACTCTACTGAAGTTCTTGCTATCTTTATTTATGTACTATATATTTGAATTGTATGAATTGAGATGGTCAAATCATTGTTTAAATAACAAATATTTCTGTATGCGCACTTTAATTTTTGATTGGTCGTGCGGTAGACTTTGTGGGGAAAGTTTGATTGGAGTTTGTGTGAGTGCATTCGTCCATGCGTGCATGTGCATATATAAGAGAGAGAGCGTGTATGTGTGTGTGTGTGTGTAAGCATCACTATTGCACAAGGGAGAAACTGAGCGTGCTAGCAGGAACCACAGAGCCTGGTTTCAAATCTGTACATTGCACCCTTACTCTGGGAGGAATAGATGACTACTTTGATGTGGGGAAGAAATGTATGATTGTGATGTCTCCCGTAAGATTGTGTTTCAAGACAGATTAGAGTATGCATAAATAGGAGGGATTCAAGGTGTGTTTTCCCCCTTTTTTGTTGAGTTAGATTTTCTTTACACTTTATTCCTTTTTAGAACAATTCTCTGGGCTTAAACCGATGTGTTTCTTGTTCACACATTATGAAAATAATAAAAATGGAAAAGACCATAAAATGATTGTAATATTTGTAAAAAATATTGCTGTAATGTAATAATATATATATATATATATATATATATATATACACACACATCAGTATATTTTTCTTTCATTTTACTGTTCAGTACTGTAAAGTGTGTCAAACCTACAAATAAAGGAGGATTTTTTGAATAAAAAAATATATTGCCGTTATTTGTACATTTTTGAGAGCTACAGATTACTTTTGCATGAGGACAACAAAATGTTTGGGATGCATGATTGTTTAATGAAGGAGTAGGACATGACTTAAGACAATATTAGCTTTCTCACAGTTTAATGAAGCAACTTGCTATATAATTATCTGTCAAGCCAATTTTGCATTTTGCATGTTAGGCGGTTTTCGGAATGATGGCTCTTCAGTATTCACTGGTGCTTTGTGCTTTTTCCATGGGGCAACAATTGTGCCAATAATGGTTTCTGAATATTTGTTTTTGAAACACATGAGGGCACAGTTTTTCTTCATGGAACTGGATAGCAAGTAGCATATGTCATTTCTTGTTTTTTTTTTTTTTTGGCAATAGGGCTGATGCACATATTTACAGTGTGACTAAATCTCAAGACAGTTTATAGCAATTTAAATTGTCATTCTTACATGATGTAAAATAGCCTGCAACTATTGAACTTAGGCCTACCTTGTGTAAGGTTTAAGGCAGCTCTGTTATCATCTTTAAACAAGGGTTCTTTCTAAAATAGGCTCTTAAATGGGCTAATTGAAATAAATGTGGTTCAATTTGGTATCCTGAACAGTGCAAAGCAGCAGGTTGTGTGTGTGTGTGTGTGTGTGAGTGAGAGAGAGAGAGAGGCTAGGCCTATGCTTGGGGATATTTTTTTTGTAGGCCCAATTGGAAGTTTTCTGAAATATGATGTGTGAATATGCAAATGAGTAGTTTTCTAGCCTAATGAGCTAATTTGCATACATTTCAAGTACAGAAATCTTAACACTAGATCAAAGTCAGGTTCAAATTCTTTTTTTTCTTTTTCATTTTGGTGACATATTAGAGTGAAATGCAATTCCTCATAAATTATCTTAAAACCCATGCAGCCTAGGCCTATATGTTTCCAGAACTTTTATTTACTGTCCATACTATAAGTTACAAAAAATATATGAACAACCTCCTCTATAAAAAATCCTCCAGCATACATGGGTATCCCGTTTACAACAAAACTAGATGCGCGCGCAGCCGTGGGGCAGAAAAGGCTTGGTGGCCGTCCACAACGAGTCGGCTGAGGTAGCCCTAAGCTACAATCGGATTTTTTTGTATAGGCTACCCCTGTTGTCTCAATGATAATAACATCTCATTTCAGACTATATTTCAAAGTTTGCCGTTCATTTGCATTATTAATATAACATCGTATTTTGTCATTTTTGGCGAAGATATGCATTCCATTATAGGCTATATTTAACATTCTGTAACTGTCGTTATTTCGAATTGGTGCAGTTTTCAGCACAAAAAATAATTTTATTCTTTTCATGGAGAGCATTGCTATGCTGTTCTATGCTGCTTTCTGCCTCTTAGTTGCGCACGCATGTTTTCGTGAAGTTGCATAGAAACAAAGATACTCTTTGATAGAAATGTAGGAGTAATAACTGAAACGGAATAACTGGAAACGTTAGTGTTTGTAATTGAAGTAGAGATTTCTGGTTGAGAGTTGAGAAAATGTGTTTGTGAAAAGATGTTTTTTAATGGCTGTCCAAAAAAAAAGATAGTTTTTTTTTACCTGACTTTATCCAGTGTTAAGGTTTCTGTAGCCTAGGCCTACTTAAAATGTATGCAAAGTATTGCATTTCAGTAGAAAATGGCTCATTTACATATTTAGGCCTATACATACAATTTCAGATAAAAGCAATACAAGAAATTATTGACTTAATGTAGATCAGCTGTGCAAGTTCTGTGGGGCTATCTATTAGTTAATAGCCTATTCACCTGTAAGATATCCCTCCGTAGACATACAATGGACATAAACAGGCTGATAAAAACACAAAAAGCTAACCCAAATGCAGTGCTATCGCATATTTTCTCATTCTAGGGTGGTATGTCAAAAATTACTATGAAACTTATTCCTCTTGAATGTTACCGATTGATCAAAATTACGGGGTCTGGTGTCTAGTGCGAGAGAGTCTAGTGTCTACCTAGTGTTCATTATTTTCCAACAGGTGTGCCAGCCACCATTTCCCACAAGGCATTGAAGAAAATGGCCTCGCTGTAAACCAATCAAATCAGAACAACACTATGCGTCTGTAAACGCTGGACGCCTCCCCTGCAACGGCTACGGAAGTAGGTAATGAAGAATTAGCTGATTTACTAGAACTGGTTAAATTATATGTCAGTTTCCTTGAATGCACGGTTTTTGGGCTATATTGTAAGATACGCAAACGTACTACTACAAACGGTGAGAGAAATGTTTTTCAGAAAGTTAACCCGACTGTGGAATCACAATGATGCCATCTCGTTTAATAAAGAGACTGTTCGAATTAGCATGCTCGTGGTTGTTTAACCCATAGTGCTAGACAGTAAACAGGTCTAAGTTAACCTTGCTGTCTGATATGGCTTTAGCCAGAAAGCTAACCAAAACCTCTCTTATATCGCTGAAGTAACGTTAACTAGCATTGGTTGATAGCTGCATTAGAAGCTTCCGTTTAGAAGTTTCCTTTAGTTTAGGGGCCTGAAACAGTCAAAACGTTTTAAAACCTAGCGTAGAAAACGTAGGGTTGATGGGAATATGCAATTTAGCAAACTGTTGTTGTGAGCTACCCTCAGCTATTCATGATTACAATTCCTGATATGATTGCCAGCTCGATGTTCGTCCTGACATCAATATTTTTTTCATTTTTAGGTGTGAATAACTTAAGTGTCTTGTCTCGCATCCCCTCTGCATCATGTCCTGTGCGTATCTACTGTTGGCCATAAGTCTCTGTGTTAGCTTTGCTAATGCTGTTGAAGTTCAGCGGCCTCGTGGAGTTCCTCTGTCTAGTAAGTTAATGGTGACTCACTGGACCTCCCGTTGAATTTATAGAATACCAAGCGAAATAAATACCTAGCAACGTTCACCCATGTATCCTCCATGTATTTTTCTGTCTTGGTCTTACCTCTAACAGAGCGGCAGTTCTATGAGGAGAACAAGCCATTCACCTGTCTGGATGGGTCTCGAACCATTCCATTCGACCGTGTAAATGACGACTACTGTGACTGCAAGGATGGATCGGATGAACCAGGTATGTGGCACACAAATAGGAATGCACAGAACAGAAGAATATATTTCATACCATAGGCTTACACCATGAGCCCACTATCACTGATTCAATATCAATTCAATAATTCAATTCAATAAATATGTGTGTTTGTTCCCATAGGCACGGCTGCCTGTCCCAATGGTAGTTTTCATTGCACCAATGCAGGATACAAACCCACTTTCATCCCATCATCTCGTATTAATGATGGCATATGTGGTAAGGAGATGTTGTTGCACTTGTCCCAAACTCTGATCCTGACACGCATGAAATGTTGAAGTGTAGATAAAATAAGGTTTTTTTTACTTGTCCCCATGAAAAACCCTGTTTGTTTTGACTGTTTATTTGATACATTTATGTATTCACCTGATGCAAATGCATATATGTATGTCACCTTAATCCATCGTTTCCCAACCTTGGGGTCAGGACCTTATGTGGGGTTGCCTGAAATTCAAATGGGGTTGGCTGAGATACTGGGTCTCTCACAATTGAATAGTACATTACATAAAAATATACATAAATCAAACAAACAAACAAAAAATCCCCCATGATATCCAAGGTAATGGATCATTCATTACAATATAGCTAAGTAAACTTAGACAGCCCGCATGAGATGTTTAATTGACAGAATTAAGCTAGATCAATGTTTGAAACAATGTAGCAAAACAACCAGGCCATTTGGGGAAAATCAAAATACCGCTCTCCTCTGGATGTTACAGCAGAGATGAGTTGAGCTATCTCTCCCTGCCTTAGTCTTTCTTAAAATGTGTTTTTTCCACAGACTGCTGTGACACAACTGACGAATACAACAGTGGCGCCTCATGTCAGAACACCTGCAGGTAAGCGCTTTAATTCATTACATCTGAGTGAGTGTTTCTGACTAGATTATTTGATTTGAGCTAGTTGACTCAGTGTTCAGGTTGTAAGAAAAACACAAGGTGTTCAAAGGGAAAAAAAGGATGTTTCTTTGGTTAATGAAGCTTCAATCTTTATTCCAATAAAAAGCAATCACAGAAGTACATGTGACGTACTTCTGGGCGCCAATGTTGTAGAGTGACTATTGAGTATCTCAAACTCTTGGGATATATTCTGTTTCAAAAGTCCCTCCTACACTCTAAATGTTAATGAGTAGATAACTCCTTGACTGGGATGGTTATCAGATATATCAGTTTCCCCAAATGTTAGTGTTCTCACACCTCGGTTCCTTCCTGGCCCCAAGTGAGGCCATAGCATGGACCGTTGAATGTTATATTGATAAGATCACCTTGTGGGACATAAAGTAGCATTTGATGCTCTTAGACAGGGTAAACTGTAAAAGCTTACAAGGTCATCTGTGCGATGTTGGAATATTTTTTTTTTACCTGGTCATAGAGAAAGCTACCACCACGTATGCAACACTACATTTTGGTCAGAAACAGGCAAGCCGACAGGATAAGCTTCCATTTCAATACATTTGAGTGAATAGATACTCAACTTTAGTTGATTAAATATGCTGTTTGAGTTCTGGACCTTCAAACAATATTTTAAATACCTAGATGTATTAAGCTAGAGGCTTTATTTCTAGTATGAACAATGACAGCTCTAGAGTAGAGTAGGATTTACAATTACATACAGAGCAGATGTGTGACGGACTCATGATCTTCAGCTGTAATTACGATCAGTCATGCAACTCCTCTAGTGATTTGCAATGTAAATGTAGTGGGGAGGTGCTGAGTGGCTTGCGTCATTAGCCCAGAGGCTGCCAGCTCACAATGGCCCGGGTTCAAATCCTGGTCAAGCCTTCTGGTGCCCAGCTGACTCAGCTGTCTAGTCACCTGTAGCGTTTTTGGAGGACTGGGAGGTGGGTGACTGTGGTAACCTAGGTGATGCACCAGCCCTCCAACTCTGGGTCATCATGGTGCCCCCCATGGAACCCTCAAGGAGATCAAAGACCAGTTTGACTGCAGATGAACACTAAACTAAGCCTGTTTGAGCACCCTCCCACACACACACACACACACACACACACACACACACACACACACTAAGCACTCAACGTCATATGTGTGAAGCCTAAGGGGTTGTGCTGTTTGCCTGTAGAGAGCTGGGCCGTCAGGAGAGGGAGACTCTCCAGAAGCAGGCCGAGATCGCCAAAGAGGGCTTCCTTCTCAAACAACAGCTAATCAACGAGGCCAAGAAACAGCGTGAGGAGAAACAGGTGAGGAAGTGCCTGCATCCAGCAGCGGGAGGGTGTGGTCACTCACTGGGTAGACACTGTGTGCATGAACAGACCGTAAGGGGATGCTGTTGGGTTTTATTTTTGCCACATACCCTCACTTGATTTTAATGGAATGGGAAACATAAAATGCATTTTCAAGTGAATTTTCAAACAGTAGATTTTTTATACAATTACATCAAACTTCTTAGGCACTGAATTGCACAAGTTCATGACATTGACATTGTGTTGTTGGTGTAATGATATGCATTACTTGGAATATTGTTGTCCTTTCGACAAATGCCCTGAAAACAGTACAAACTGTTGTGTGCAGTTTTTTCAAAATTAAACAATGTTATGATATGCCCACACACCAAAAGCAAGAGGCTAATAACAATTACCTACAAATATAACATCCACAAGCTTCTAGTGCAAAATATTGGTCATCATGCAAGCTCATTGTGGACTATTGTTATTAAGAGGAGTTCTTTAGATACCATTACATTTCTTGGGATAACATTTTAGTCATCTTTTTAGTGAAGTGTTACATTGTATCAAAATAAAAGCAAGAGAGATAACAGAGAAAATGTCATTAGTGTGAAGTGAAATCCATGAAATCCGAGTGAGATCTATCCATCCATGAAAGAATGTCAGTTTCATCCTCTGCCCGATGGCTGTATCTCAGCAAATAGGAGGCTGACATGTGTCCTCTGCTCTTCTCTCTGCATAGGGCAAGATGACAGAGATGCAGACCAACCGGAGGACCATGGAGGAGAAAGTGGAGGCGTTGAGAACAGTGAAGGAAGTGGCGGAGCAGCCTGAGAAGGAAGCCAAAGAGCGCCACCTCAAGGCCTGGGAAGGTGAGTGCAGCCTTGTAGTTAACCGAATGGGCCACAATGTTTTGTAGGCTTAGCACGTTTGATGTCTTGCGTCTGCCTAATGTTATTGTGTGAGTGGTGTAAAGTTTCATCTATGTGGTTACAAGATATTATTTTCAATGAAATATAAATTATACCATGTGATCAAGGCATATTTCACTGGAAAGAAACATAAAATGATACATATCTAGTAGTTATAGATGTTGAGAGTTAGGCTAAGCTTTAGTTGTTGTGATATCTTAAACTAGATGTACCGCATAGCGGTACAAAATATGACCGCCGCTCAGTCCTGTACATCCATTTCGCAAAAATAAATTCAATTTGTCTCCATCTTTTACTCCATCCCCCACTCTTGAAACTTTTGTGTATGCTTGTTTGGCATGCCTGAGTGTGTGTGTGCGGCTGCACAGAAAGTAGCCTACTGGTGCTGAAAAGGTGAATAGATTGTAGAATATCCAAAGAAGATGTACCATTGTTATTAATTCTCTCTAAACAATCACAAGTAGGGCAGGTCATCACAGTTCATCCATTGCAACTGGATTGATGAAAGGTCACTTACACCTGTAGGCTACATTGTATTTGGGAAAAGCAAAAGGTATCAGCATAATGTTATAATGTTATTTTTATGTATTTATAAACAAAAACATCTCTGTCAGTTCCATGCCGTTTTCAACAGCTATCAAAAACAAAGGTCATTTTTGGATGGATGGATTTTTTGTGAATGTTTCTTCTTCTACATAAGATTTTAGTCATCTTTAGTTCATGTAATACTTTATTATTTATCGACTTACAGTATCAAGCGGACTTAAACTGCCATATCGTGGCGAAAATTTGTAATAAGATTCACGCAGCTCCATGAGTCAAGGAAAGCGCGAATTAAGTAGCCACTTCTAAATGGGACCCACTACACAGTAGCTTAAGGTGTGTTGCTAAAGCAGCCATAATGAAATGAAGGTGTCATTGTTTGGATACTTCACACACCGCTTTTTAATTTCACAGACTACAACTACCAAGCTGGAATCAAAGCACATCGATTCCCCTCTCACACCCTGCACGCACTTAAAACAAAATAAACAGGCGCCTCAGTCTCACGATGTATAGGCAAAACTGTATCAGACCCGGTGTAACGTTGGTAAATCTTCCATTGCACAGAATGATTTTGTAGCACGTGCAATAAATGACAGTCGAAAGATACAAACAGTGCTGCTATCAATTTGCTTGGTATAACCGCATTTATAGTTTTGGTCCTTGTAATTATGTATCGGCCGTTCTAATACCGATAGTATGTGGGTGCCTGTGTGTGTGCATGTTTATATGTGTGCACCGCCATTTACAGGCCAATGAGTGTACAGTCACTAAATGTACACATAACCTAATTTTTAGCCCCCCATGGATGAAATTCTACGAAACTTGGCATACCCCCAGACCCCCAGAGAATGCCAGGTCAATCATACACATAACATTTGGTGCAGTTCTGAACATCTTTTGAATGACAACTGAAGATAACTGAACTGAAGATAGGGGCGATTAAAGCAGAATAATATTGCATTTTCATTTTTTACCGGGGCAAATCACAAATGAGTGATTATGAGCCAGGTTGATGTGGGCCCTTGAGACCAACATACCATAAAAGATTCACAGAGAACTGTGTCTGCCCTACCCCTCCTTTCGGGGTCCAGTCCAGCGGGGGCTGCAGATCAAAACGAAAAATGACGGTTCCATGCTATCCATGTGGGGGTACATGCCCACCAAGTTTTGTGTACCCCGATCTTTCAGTGTCCCGGAATCCTTGTTGGTGTACGCCACTAAATGTACACATAAATTATTTTATTGTAAGGCCCCCATGAACGAAAGTACACAAAACTTGGCATGCATTCAGAGGGTGTCATAATGATCCTACACTTTTAATTTCGTGCAGTTTTGACCTTGTCAGCCAGAGATATTGTGATGAAAACACCTCATTTTTGCTTTTTAATTTTTAACTAGGTGGCTATACATGAAATGAGTGGTTATGGAATGGGTTGACATGGCCCCTTGAGATCAACATACAAAAAGAAAAATGGTCCTCCTAAACCCTACGGTTTTCGAGATATTCACAGAAAACTGTGTCTGCCCTACCCTCCTTTTGGGGGTCCAATTCAGCGGGGGCTACAGATCAAAACGAAAAACGATGGTTCCATGCTATCCATGTGGGGTTACATGTCCACCAAGTTTTGTGTACCCGGTCTTTCAGTGTCCCGGGAATCATTGGACGGAAATTTGGGCATCTGAAAAAAAAAAAAAAAAAAAAAAATCTGACTAAACCTATATGACCGCCGCAATAAGAAGTATAATGGAAATGGAATTGACCTTGTGAAAATCGCCATCTCTTCATTGCAGACCAAAAGGCCATCATTCGTGCCGAGAAGGACAAAACCAAGATGGCGGAAGCATTTTTGGAACTGGATGATGATGCAGATGGCTAGTAAGTCCAACTGTGTGTAAGTGTGTGTGTGTGACAGATTGCTTTGTGTGTCTTGGCCAGTGATTAATGCGGTTTGGTGTGTGTGTGTGTCTTTGTTGTAGCGTGTCCGTAGTAGAGTTGCAGTCCCACACTGAGCTCGACCCAGACTCTGATGGAGCTCTGACAGAAGCTGAAGCACAGGTATTCTTTCTTTCCTTTTTTCTTTCTTTCTTTCTTTCTTTCTTTCTTTCTTTCTTCTGTCTGTCTTTTTTCTGTCTCTTCTGCTTTGTGATCTTTTTAAGGCCTGGATAAGTGACCCCCTCATGCATCTGTAGTCAGAGGTTCTAGTTGGTCAGCGCTCTTGTGATGTGTGTGTGATGTGTTTGTGATGTGTGTGTGTGCGATGTGTTTGTGATGTGTGTGTGTGTGATGTGTGTGTGATGTGTGTGCGATGTGTTTGCGATGTGTTTGCGATGTGTGTGTGTGTGATGTGTGTGTGATGTGTGTGTGATGTGTGTGTGTGTGTGTGATGTGGGTGTGATGTGATGTGGGTGTGTGTCATCAGGCTCTACTAGGTGGGGCAGGCAAAGTGGACACCTCATCATTTGAGTCTGCATGGGACAACATAAAAGACAAATACATATCTGAGGTAAGTCTTTCTTTCTTTCTTTCTTTCTCTCTCTTATCCCAGGCATTGTTTTTGCATACTCCCTCTCCATGATTAAACTATACTTCTGTCTCGTCAGTCAGTACAATTCATTTCACCTTTGTTACTACTTTGTTGCAAGATGCTCTGGTTCCAAGTCAGGTGTTAGTAATAAACAGGAGTCAGGAGGCGATCACATTGGCAGTACAGGTGTTAGTAGTAATAAACAGGAAGTCAGGAGGCGATCACATTGGCAGTACAGGTGTTAGTAGGAAACGGACCCTGTGCTGTAATAATGGAGGTGAAATTGACCACCTCTGCCACTGTTACTGCTGGTGTGGGTTGTAGGGGGTGTGTTGTGTGGGAGTGTGTTGGGGGGTGTGTGTTGTGTGCAGCCCGTCTCCTGCTCTGACGCACTCCTCTGCGGGCTCTATCTCAGTCTCAGGCCGACTCGGCTGCGGTAGATCCCCCCGTAGAGGACAACCGTCCACCTGTCCCAGACAATGAGCCGTACCACGACGACGAGCCTGTTGACGAGGATGAGGAGAACGAAGATGACGATGAGGATGATGATTACCCTGAAGAGGATAGTGACAAGGTGCAGCAACGGTTCCCTCTCTTTTGTGATCTCATTTGTGATCTGCTGTTCATGGTCTTTCCTCACAGGCCATAGTTATGTATAGGCTACTGGATACGTGATCTAGATAATATGCATCTCTCCAGCATGTAAATTCCACATAAACTGACGGTAAATTGTGTGTGTGTGTGTTTGTTTCCTCTCTCGCAGCCCATACCCACTGTGCACACCCCGGAAAAGAGTGAGCAGGATGAGGAGGCCATGCCGCCCTACGACGCAGAGACCCAAACCCTCATCGATGGTGAGAGAGACTGAGGTCATCTGTCTGTACCATAATGGCCGGCTCATAGTGTGTCTGTCTGTGTGTGTGTGTCTCTGGGTCTGTGTGGGTGTCTCTGGGTCTGTGTGTGTGTGTGTGTGTGTGCGCGTGTCTCTGGGTTTAGGGTTTGTGTGTGTAGGCATGGCCATTAGCATGCCTTGTGTGTCTCTCTGAGGTCAGCTCTCAGCCTTTGCTCTCTCCCCTGTTGTGCAGCTGCTCAGAAAACCCGCGACGACTTTGATGAGGCCGAAAGGGCTCTACGAGAAGTGGACGATCAAATCAAGTAAGTGCCAAAGCACTCCCCTCTAAAGGTTATTCTAGCTTCATTTTCTTCACAGCCCTTTCTCTCTGTGTAAAGCAAGTACACTGAGCCATGAATAATTTCAAAGGCAAAAATGTCTTCATTAAACTGAACGCTTCTTCATTTAGCTTTGAAATGGTCATCCAAAACACACTGACTTACAGCGCTGTGCAGATACGCTGTGCATCGTCATCTGTATGGATACCATGACCACTGACCAGGGCTCTACAGTGCGCCCATTTCACTTTCGCATTACGCGAAAAAATGATGGCGGCGAAAGTGCAAAAAATATTTAGGCGCACTGGTGCGAATGACTTCTAACCATGTCAATGTTTGTATACAAAATACACCGCAACATCGAGAAACATGTGCAAACCATAGAATGACGTCGCGAATGCAGCATAAAAACTACACCTCCCATCAACGTTAGCAATTTATCGGTGTGACTCGCTATAGTCGCTTCTATCAAATCCAAGAGCGCGCAGAAAAAGCGGAAAGTTACTGTAGACTAGCCAGCCAAGATGCAAAGATTGAAGAAATTAGTTCTTCTATCCACCGAATTCATTGGATATAGGAGGAACAGGATGAGATTCTGAGAATGCAGTGAGAGAAGAAAAGGTAACCGAACATGCCTTTTATCCCAGTTGACGTATTGGCTGCTATATGCAAAATATAGCTGTAGCGAACAGGCACAAAAGTAGCCTCCCGTAATACTCCCATTTTATTCAAAGGTAGAACGCTACTGACAACTCCAGGCTTCCACGCATGCTTGTTTGTTTACACCGAATACAAGTTGAAGTGCAAAACGAAAGTAGGCCTAACGTTTGTCTACTGCCCCCATCAATGCAGATATTTAAAAAAAAAGGATAAAAAAAAAATATATATCCTTGATAGCCTATGTTGGGTTTTGTGGAAGAGAAAATAGACTGTTTTAGTAGTAGTATTAGGCAATATGTAGTCAGATAGGTCACCATGGGCATATTTGGATTAGCTACAGATGGATTTACAAATAAATAAATTAGCCTACATTTGGCAGTATACTTAATATACAGGCTAAATGCAAATATGGCAATGTATTATATTATTTTACATTAACAAAATGTAGGAAAATAGAACAGACTGAAAATAAAGTAGGCACTGATTTTTAAAATCCTGTTTCCTGTAGCCTAAATGTTGTCAGTCATTCTTAATATTCGCAATTGGTGCACTGGCACATTTAACTGTTAGCTGCAGTGTAATGTTAGATTATGTGTAAGTTAAGTTCAGAAGTGACTGTGCGCCCAAATTTTTGTCTGTGCTCCTAAGTTTTTTAACTTGGACGCACAAGTGCTCCAGGAAAAAAATGTTAGTGTAGAGCCCTGCCCATGACCCACCTGGTTGTTGTTAGTATTAGTTGAGGTACAAGGGCACTAGATTCATGAAGTGTGTGTGTGTGTGTGTGTGTGTGTGTGTGTTCACAGGTCCATCGAAAAGGAGCTGTCCTTTGATTTTGGCACCTCTGGGGAGTTCACTTACCTCTACAGTCAGTGCTACGATTTGACCACTAGCGAGTAAGTTTTCTCCATACACACACACCCTCATGTTAATTGCTTGGAGGTTTAAGATAAGATAAAATATATTTTATTGCCACACAACAATGTTGGCAGTAAAAGAGGTAGCTCAATTCAATAAGGGAGAAAAGAAAGAAAGACTAAGCAAAATATATATATATATATATATATATGCTGTCTTCTCTCTCTCTCTCTCTCTCAGATATATCTACAGACTCTGCCCCTTCAACCGAGTTTCACAGAAACCCAAATACGGGGGATCTGAGACCAACCTTGGGTAAGACTAGAGCTCAATCACCTCTACGTCTGTAATGTCTATGCAACTAGTATGCAACTTAACTAGTTCCTATTTGCCTTTTAAGTTCAAGTTTGTCATGTACTCCTAAAAGGATTTTGTCAGTAATGGAATTTCTTATGCTCAAAGGTAGATGGATGGATGGTGGGTGGGTGGGGGTTGGTGTGAGTGTGTGTGTGTGTGTGTGTGTGTGTATCCGTACATCGGTATCGGCCCAGAATCGGTGCATCCATACTTGCTTGTTGTGCATGAAGTCCTACTCATTCTTCACGACTTTAGTGCATCCTGTTTTTGATCTTTCGTCGTTTCTCCCTCCCTTGCTCCCTCTGCCTGTAGGTCGTGGGGCTCCTGGGCCGGTCCAGTGGACAGTAAGTACATGGTGATGAAGTACGAACACGGAACAGGCTGCTGGCAGGGGCCCAACCGCTCCACTACTGTGAGTCACTCACTACAAACACTCATATAGAAAGACCACATGTACCGGTGTGTATGTGTATATGTGTGTGTATATACATAGTCAACGTTTTCTAGAGCATTACTCTAAAGTCTGATTCATTATTTCATAGTATCTGCGTTGGTTTTGAATGTTTCAACCGGGAACTCTCTAGGGTCGTTCCACGTCAATTCAACCAGGGTCCACGCACTTAGGTCTCAAAAACCCTGAACATGGGCAAAATGCACCATTGAGATCAATATGTTTTGTAAAGAGTTACCACAGGTTACTCTCAACCACAGGTGGCACTGTGGTAACTCTATATAAAACATATTGATGGTGCATTTTGCCCATGTTCAGGGTGGAAAATAAAAAAGAAAGATTTGCATAAGATGAGTCAAATTGGTGTTTGGGTGCTCTGAAAATGAGAACCAAAATTCAGACCCTGAAGGAATTTATTTTCTGTTCATTGCTTTTTTCAAGAGTGTTTCTACTTATATCAGTAAGGAAAATGAATTAAGAGCCTATGTTGAGTACAAATATGTCCTCTGAAGGCCTAAACAGAGCCCAGCCATAAACTCCAATAAAATTTTGATCAACTTTGAGGGACAGCTATGACCATGCAGGATCATCCAGACCAAATGTGGTGATTTTGCTACATACTATTCCTATTTATGTACCAGCATGCAAAATTGGAGCCTTCTACATGGTTTAGTTCTTGCGCTATGGGCTTGTGAACTTTGACAAAAAAAAAGGCAGAACAAAATCGACACCCCCCTCCCCCCGTAAAACTGGCTGTACTTGGAAAGTAACCTAGGTAACCTAGGTACACCTGGTAATTTTTTCAGAATTTTTTGAGACCTAAATGCGTGGGCCCTGACCCTCGTGGAATGACCCTCTAGTTACAGATTGAAACGGTCTATAAGAGAGACACAAGATGAATAGTATAATATACACCATATGGACAGGACTATATGGAAGAACTTGACTGGCTCACATAGAACAGGATTCTATTAACCATCAAACACCTTTTGGGATGAACTAGAACTGACTTTGCAAGCCAGGCCTTCCCGTCCAACATCAGTGCCTCGCCTCACAAATGCTTTTCTGGATGAAGAGGTCAAAATTCCCACAGACCCTCCAACATCTTGTGGAAAGACTTCCCAGCTGGGTGGAAGCTAGCTACAAAGGGGGGCCCAATTCCATACTGATGCCCATGCCCATGGGTTTAGAATGGGATGTCATTGATGTTCCTGTGGGTGTATTGGGCAGGCATCCCAATACTTTTGTCCATAGAGTGTATACTCATTATCATCATGATCAATCATACACTATTGACATGTCTACTTAATTTGAAAAGTGAATGTACCATAACATGAAATGAATATTTGATTGCTTGAATATGTGATTATGCTGAACTGGGTGGTAGTTATTGATGTTCATAAATCATATTGATGCCTTTATAGACAGTTAGGACATCTATCAGGGTAATGGGTTATCTATAAGTACTGCTGGGTGCCTTAAGTTTATGTGACAATGAGGGTCACTGTTCTTTCCACAATGGCTCATCAGCAGCACAAAAGCATCAGTGTGTGTTGCTAGGTAAAACAGAGTTGTTTTTATAATACACTGTGTATTTTGCTTGTGAACAATAATGTGTTTAGTCAGTGCTGTGCTGTGAAATGGTGGGTTACTTACGCCTGACATTAAAGGTAAACTATGCAGTATTGACAATTTCCTTACTGTTTTCCCGGTTTTTGCTTCTTTTTCGCTGGCTTTGTCATGACTAATGTCTGAGAAACTCCATCACTACCTTTTTCTAGCCGGTGCCTGGCGTGTATGTGTATTTGAATGCAGTAAAGCAATTCGTTACACTCGTTATACTTCCTGACACTGAGGCCGTCGGCCCACAGTTGCAAGGGTGGTTTTTCCGCTCACAGGCGGCCACCATTCAACCCGAAAAAAGTCATATAACCATTCCAATGACTCTGAAGCTGTTAAATGAAGGTAAATTAAGCAAAAAAACTTGCATATTAAGCTAAAAAACCTGCACAGTGTGCCTTTAAACAGGCTAAAATGGATTTCATTGTTGATGGTCATTTGACTGCTGTTGTAAGGAAGCCAGGTGCACCAAAGTGTGAGGGAGAGAATGTCTAAAAAGCTTTAATTTACCAAGTTTGAAGTTTTCATGGTGGAGCCACTGAAGCAAAGCATATGATATTATAATGTATTTAATATGCCAGCATTTTGGCACAAATCAAAAAGTGTGTGTGTGTGTGTGTGTGTGTGTGTATATGTGTATGTCTCAGGTGAAGCTCATCTGTGGGAAGGAGACAGTGGTGATCTCCACCTCTGAGCCCAGTCGCTGTGAGTACCAGATGGAGTTCACCACCCCAGCTGTGTGCCACGAGCCAGAGCCAGTCAACCCTGACGTTGGTTCCCATACAGAGCTCTAGAGCGCAGAACTCCCCCTAGAGGTCAGCTCCACTAATACACCCTCCAGTCCTATTGAAATAAGACATCTTAAGCCAACGGCACTGTATGTCTTCCATAGTCATACGATTGTTGGTGTTATTTCTTTTGGCATACACCATACACTCCTAAATGTTGTTACACTACTCAATTTCAATGTGAGGTGTGTGATTGCATTCTGTTCATATACATGTAATGCTATTTATTAGGACAGTGTGTGAGGTTTACTTGCATTGGCTGGGATTTCTGGTATGAATAAAAATTAGATGTTGTTATGATCTGTACTGTGTACAGCATATGTATTGGTTATTCACATAGTATGCTTCTTCATGACTATATCTTAAATTATGATAGAGGCCTACGTTTGTAGGCTCTGGACTGTGGTCTGAGTCTCCCTCTAACTTTCCCACTCCCACCCCTCAGGTTACTGATATTGGGGACTTAGGCACTCATCCAAGATCACCATGACCTCCCTGTCCCTCCGGGCTGTCACCCGTGAGCTCCAGGACTCAGGTGTTCCACCACTCTACACCTCTACACAACTCTGTCCTCCGGTTCAGCCCACAATCACAATCACTGTCGCACTGCTTTTTACATTCCATTTCTGCTAGAATCAACTAATAAAAGTCCATTTTAATGTGCTCCAAATTGTGCCATTCTCTTTATTCCAACCCCTTCCCTCCCAACCCACTACTGTTTTAAATCAGATGGTTTGACTGGCGGTAGCTAAGACACAGCCACAGTGGACTGGAATCCATTTGTGGACTCCATGCAGAAGCTGTGGCTACTTTAGCATCATTGGTGGTGGCAGGGCTTGCCACAAGTAGGGTTAGTGAGTGTGTGTGTGTGTGTGTGTGTGTGTGGAGCTACCTCTACCACAGGAGCTAATGCTTCATCATGTTCTAGCACCGTGCAGTCAACGGCTGGCCTAATTGTCAGAGTCTTGTGAGTCAGATCGTCTGAGTGGCTGATGGGAACTGCCCACATAATTGCAGGCAGCGGGGAAAACAGGAAGGGAAAAAACAACTCCGACCAGCGAGATTTGTAACTTTTAAGTTTTTATTTTTTTTCTGGCATGTAAAGTACAAATAATTAAACAATTCCATGAAAAAGTCCTCAAGCATCTTCAGCTGAAATCCCAGTAATAAATATCCTAAACTAAACTGAAAGGTTTATTTTTTTTCCCCTTGGTTACATTTTTTTGTCGTTTGTTCGTTTGGTCGTGTTTGGAAGTATGAGATTTAGATATTTTCTTCAACCCACCGACATTAACGTCAGTTTGTTTTGATCTAGTATTTTGTTTTCTTAATAATTGTACCATTCCTGGATATTGTTGTCAGAAGAACATTTCTAAGTAACTCTGTGTCCCCTCTAAATAAATAGACACAAATACAGTTGGTTGAGAAACAGAGGAACCGCTGACCCCGTTCCTAGCTCCGTGACTCCATCTCCCACAATGCATCTCTTCCATCTGACCTTCTGCTATCCGAACTCTGATGATAAATAGCGCCCCGCTCTTGGGGTGGCTGCCATTATTTGTTTTTCACAAGCCGATGTGTTGGCCATGTCGGGGTGCTGAGTGCAGTGGGAAGAAAGCCATTGTGGGAGCACTTGGAGCCGGTGGGCCTTTGTCACTGCTCCAGAATGTTCTAGAAGTGGACACAGGCCCCGGCTCTACACTTGCCCTAGGCCTCACCCCAGGTTCCGACTCACAGCGGGCTTCAGAAAGTGGCAGAAAAAACAAGACTGTGATTTAGAGTAAATAATCAAAAGGTTTTCATTTAACAAGACAAACAGAACACAGGCAGTAAAGGCATAACATCTAGCACACAGCATGTATGTTTATACACCTCATTTAGTTTTATATAGCAGTGCATTCTTTGCCTATGGAGAACTTTTCCAAATTGTAATTCTAAAGCTGTTTTTTAATCTATTTGTTCCCTTTTAAAAGAAAGAAAATTAAAAAAAGGTGTAACCACATTTTGGCAAAATTAAATTCGTTCAAACTTGCAAATATAATGAAAAAAACCATAAATATACACAAAACATACTTTATACGAGGCAATAATAATAATCAATAATAATAAATAGTTTTTAAGTTAACAATAAGTTAAAACTACAAGCTTAAAGTCGCCCAAATAATACAAGTTTGTTGGCGCTATATTGAATTTTTTTCAGTTTAAATTATTTAGGTTGCAACAAAAGCTACCACAGACTTTTACAAACACAATCGAACACATATTGATTGAAATAAAAAGCTAACTAATTCTAAAACCTGCATACACTGTCAGAACAGCAACTAAGTTTAAATAATGGAAAAAATAGAAGAATCGTACCCAATAAAAGCGACCAAATAAAATCTTCGACCCATGTGTGTACTCTATGGCAACGTCAACAACACAAAGATACGCTAAGTTAGCACATGAATCCGATATGTAAAGTAAATCAATAAATTACAGGAAAAATGATAGTTTGAAATTGACATGGGCTAAAAGTGATGATATATTAGACAGTATCCCTTTCACGGTCTTTTTTTATGATTGCTCTTTTCTTCACCATAAGAAGCTGTTTGTGGTTGTTTTTAGCTTGCATGGTCAGAGCAGAAATCGAGGGCTGAGGAAGGGATAATGGACTTTTTCAGAGACCAGAGCTCTCAGTGCTTGTTTGATTCCTTTAATGAATCGGTTAGTTTGACACATATCTTTTTTTAATCTGCTTGTCGTTGTTTGATCCTTTCACTATTCCGCAAACCATTTCTGTGTGACGTTTAATTTTCTTTTTTAAAAAATATATATATCTTTTGTTCTCAGTCAATATAAAAATGAAGCACATTGCACTTACTGTTCCATAGGAAAGTTTTTTTGTCTTTTAAATGATTATGGTTGCTCTAGCGGTGCAGTATGTTTGTCTCCAGCCATTGTCCTGGGCTCTCTATGGTAGGTGTGTTGTCTTGTGTGTGTATCTCGAGGATCAGTTGGTTCTCTATTGTTCATGACTCTAGGTTAACACTGGGCCCACTCTTGCCTTACCTCTGCTCTAATCCCTCCCCTTGTCACCTACGGTTAGTTGCATGAGGCCTGATCTTAGTGAGTAAGGGGGAAAAAAAGGGCTTGACTTTTGACTACAATTTGATCTTGTCTTCGGAACACCACCAGTGAACAAACTGGACAGAGGTTGAGCGACTTTAGCTGTGAATTTTGGACAGGGATATGATTGAACGGATGGATATGTATTTGAATGTGTATGAATGCCTAAGCTTGATGAAGACGGGAAAGGCCGGCTGAATATTTATCGGCGATACATCTCATAAAGCAGGAACTAGTAATATGCTCGGAGGATATGACTTTATACTCTGAATGATGAGAGACTTGGATATGTGCAGGGTGTCGTTATGCATGTTCTCACACGGAGCTATGATACCATTCTTTGCTGTGGGACAAGCTAGGACCTCTGACTTAACTGTAGACCCAGCTTTGATCCTCAACATGAAATTGTTGGGGAGTAATAATGTGCAAAGGAGCAGAAAAAAATGTCTGTGGTGAAAAACAGTATCAGCCTATTGTGGTAGGCAGTCCAGGCAATTAAACATATGCATACAGTCTGACATGGGCTTTAAAAACTAGGCTATTCAGGTGCATCCAAAAGCAGTCGAAGGCTACAGAGTGTTTTGATAATGAAATGACAATAGTGCCACAGTCCCTATCCGGTGTACTAAAGAAGAAGATGCATGAAGTGTGAGGGTGAAATGTACAGTGTTTGGTTGGATTTGCACTGCTTAGCACAGCCATGATATAGTGTTATGCCAGTCACTTTAAAAACAGATTCTTTGGTGCATCAACGATGCAGAAGCACAAGGTTACATTGACAAATTCCTTCTTGAAGGAGTAACGGAAACAGAGATGAGATGATTCGGAACTGGTGAAAGCCTCACCCTCTCACTGCAGTCTTTTATCTGAGATGGCCTCACACACGAAGGATAGCAAGCTTTACAGTCTGTCCTTCCGCATTGTGTCATCTCATCCCACCCCACCCCATCCTATGCTATCCTTTCACGTGGCACCCCAATCGACGAGGTCCACTGCACCGCCTGTAAAGCAACACTCTATGCAACGTCAGAGGAAAGGATCTTTTTTTTTTCAAGCCTGTTATTTTTTCGTCTTTTTTTTATCATAATGCATACATCTGGCATAGCTATGGATTCAATTACAATTGCTGTGACTCTTTTTCTCTTCTGTTCCATGTTTTTTTAAAAAGATATTGTAATGGTTGCACTGTTAGATATGCGCAAGATATATGACTTAGTCCCCCACCCATTCTACAACCCCAGCCCACCCCCCACCCCTACACCGCACGGTCAGGCCCTCTCTCCTCAAAGTGGAAAACTCTGAAAATAAAGCCACGCGGTGTCTCCGGGGACGACCACGCATAAGAATCTGTAAAAATGCTGCACAAGGTCTTATGTTTTTTTTCTTCTTCTTTTGTAGGTATAAAAATATATTATTCTCTAACTTAATCCTTTCAAAGAGATCATTGTCCTCTTTGGCTAAACACAGCGTTATTTAGAAAAGCAACACAATGTTTTTGATTTGAACACCATTTTTTTAAATCCTTAATTGATGGTATGAGCTTGTCTTTCAGTTGCACAACAGTGTCTCTCCCTATGGAACATATGTGTGATTTCAGTTACAAGGGTCGTTTCAGTTATGATTACTTTGGACAATACACAAAGGGGGGTTGGCGAACTCATGATAAAATCTGATACGTCGATTAAGTGGTGGTGGTACTGTGCGGATCAAAAAGAGAACTGAACTACGGTGTGGGTCTGTGACACTGCTGCCAGAGAGCAGGGGCGGGGCATATGTACGTTTTGTACGTGCTAGAGGTTTTCCTCGGGAGAACGAATCATTTGAGGTGCACTTCCAGATTGGATGAATGGGAGAGAATTTGGAATGAACTGGAGTGGAGACTTTTGTGGTGAGCAGGGTTTGGTGATTCTGGAGGGGGGTCAACATGCAAAGTGAAGGGAAGGGCTGGAATGGTCAACTTCTTTCCTGCTACAGAAGTACTCAAAGCTGGAGCCATTCTCTGGAGCTGTTGGTTTTTATTTTCAGCATATGGTTTTCAGTAACCATGTGCTTGTAAACAAAACCTGCCCGTGAACAATGCAGACTTGGAGCCTTGTTCTCATGGCAATTTAGAAAATAAAAAAATAAAAAAGTTTTTAGATTTAGCTTTGCTGCCAGTTCCCATGGAGATGGGCTGATGCGGCTTTTGCTCTCTCACCTCATCCCTGGCCCTCTCACAGAGTTACCCACAAACACCATCATCATCATGGGAACACTGTCGCCATGCTCGAAGTTCACAGACAGCTGTGTGCAGTGGTATCCTTTCTATGTGCTAGAGATAAACAAAGCCGCAGTGGAGAAAAATACAGGGGACTTGCATTGACCAGTGATATGATACGCTACTCTCACTCTCACTGCCCTCTAGACTGAGGACGCACTTTGTGTACGTACGTGTGTGTTTGTGTGTGTAAAGGTGTTTCAATGACTACTGTGGAAAGGTGAGGCTGTCGGCTGTCAGACCTCGTGTGAGGTTCTTTTGTTCCGTTTGTGTGACGTGGCTTTTTATCTTTTAAATCTCTGTGACCAGGATGTCTAGGTTTGTTCATTTCTCTATAAGGTCTTACCTCAAGCATGTTGGGAAACTGCCCTAAAGCTAGATTGCAACCTAAAACAGAGCCCGGAAACCGTATCAAAGTTCTAGAAAATGCTTACATACTCGGCTATAATAACCACCTTAAATATTGAATATATAGTTATATCATAATATATATAAGAGAACACTGTTTTTAATTATTTTTCTTTGATCTAAAAAAATCGCTGATTCAAAATGCCCGAGTGTAAAAAAAGTGACTACATTCTCTCCAGCGCCCTGGGAGAGTTAGTGGGGCAAGATGTTTTGGGTAAAATTGCACATATTTTCTAGTTCATTTAGCATTTTTTTGATCGGTATGTCTTTTCATCTATCAGGTCTTGTTCTTTGCCTGAACTCAATCGAAGCACTCAGCACACATTCTCTGTCACATTCATTAGACTGTCCTCTTCTGACTCCTGACCGTCCTCCCCCCATATCCCATCCCCCCCCTAAACCCCCCAATCCCCCTCCCAGACCACCTATGCACCACCGCTAATTCAATCCAGGCAAAAGTAGGGAGGGACTAGCATGTTGTGTAAAGACAAAAGAAAAACTCTACCTGTGGTTTTGTTCAGAACTCTGACTAAATGTGTCTGTGGTGTGTGTGTATCTGTGTGTGTGTGTGTATGTATGTACATGAGTGTACAGAAGTTTTATGTATGGACGTCTGTGTAAATCTATGTATGTGTGAGTGTGTTTGTGTCAGAGAGAGATACAGAGAAAGAGAGAGCGACTCAGTCCAGACCCATGTAGAATGAGCGTTTTGGGGAGCTCAACAGCTCTCCCCCCCCAGGCTTCGGAGCGTCGAGAGGCCCCTAACACCCTCCTCCTTCTCCTTCCTCTCCTTTAGGCCTTATGCTGCTTGCTGGTCTTGAAGGAGACCTGCAGCACGCGGTCGCCCAGGCGGTAGCCATTAAGACTGGCGATGGCCATGGCCGCCTCGTCGTAGTTGGTCATGGTGACGAAGCCGAAGCCCTTGCATTTGTTGGTGGTGAAGTCGCGGATGACCTTGACATTGGTGACTGCACCGAACGGTCCGAACAGCTGCCACAGCACACTCTCGTCGGCCTCCGGCGACAGGTTGTAGACGAAGATGCACCAGCCGGCTCCGGTGGGCCCGGTGAGGTTGACGCCCGCCAGGCTGGTCATGCTGTCGATGGTGATCGGGGAGAACCTGGGGAGGAGAGAAGGAGAACTACCATGGGTGTCAGAATGAAGTTCGGGGCGGCTCGCTGCACTTTACCACCGCCTGACAGGGCACATGCGGGTTCCTGCAGCTTTTGGATTGATGTGTTTGTTTGTTTGTTTTTTGTTTGCTTTGTATTGCCTGTGGCTTTTGAGGTTGGGGTATGGAAGAACAGGGACCTCATCTCCATCATCTCTGCTACAAGTAGACGCTGAGGATTTGCAGGCAACACACGCACACACACACACACACGCACGCACACGCACAAACACACATACAGACTATGGGTTTCCGTCTAAAACAATACAAATAAAGGAGCGAGCCTTTCCTTTAGAACTCAATCACCCACATTCCCCTGCACAGTATTTTAATCACATTCCCTGTTGACCGAAACCTCTGCAGAAGTAGGACACAGAAATCACAATGTCCAACAGAAAGAAAAGTCACAATATTTAGCAAAAAACACACAACCTAGAGAGGAATGAAAGCAAATCAGAAACAAATCAAAGGAAAAGTTGGAGCAAACAGAAGAAGACGCAAACGGAATCTGGTATGTCCATGCTGGTGGAAAAAAAGGACATTAAAGCAACGGAAAACTGAAATAAAAATGTTAGTTTCATAAAGAAATACATACAAATCAGTTCAATCAAGTAATCCAAACCAAAGGAAAAAAAGAGACAAAACAGTTAAACAAAGCCATGCCAGAATGTCCTGCTGTTCAATCTCAAATTCGCATCCATAAATAAAGGTCTATTTATGGACTGGCACTATTTCACGCTAACAGTGAAATCTATGGGGATTTGACTTTGATTTCTGTCTCTAACTTAAGGTTTGAGTCAGCAGGTGGTATTCCGGGCACTTTGTTTGAGGTTGTTTAGGCATGGATGCTTTGTTGGAAAGGACACCTTTGGCATTTACCTCTTGACTCCGTAGGTGGCGTTTAGTAAATTGTCGAGTCTGCAATGCAAAAGGGGAAAATGAGGGAGGTGGAGACGTTAGTGGCGAGATCGGACCAAACAGAAGAAAAGAAAAGAGAAAGAGAGAGATGGTTCTTTTGGGCTGCGCTTTTCAGACATGCAGTTCCTACAGCCTCCTGCAGAGGGCGCTCTGCACTGCAGCTCGACCATGGCTCCTTGGCATCCACCAATCAGAGAGCGGGGCTTGAGCGACCACAGTGGTTCAGTGCTCGCGTGGCCCTCAGGCGACATGATGGGTGTACTCTATATACGGTCTGCATGCGTGCGAGTGTGTGTGCGCCTGCCATTGTGCTTTCTCATTCACACACACGATCTCCGCAGTTGCTTAACCATCCCTTACTTGTTAAATGATGGAAGGCCCATCTAATGTGCCTCTGCCTTCTGCTTGAGTTGTTTTGTCCCCTCCCTCCCTCCCTCATCCCTTTCCCTCATCGCCCGCTCTCGTTTTCACGCTACGCTATTTTTGGTGGATTTGGTTTCCCAGTTCCTGTTTTCCCACTGCTAAGTGGCTGCGCTGCTGCCTTCACAAAGGAAGGCTCACACAGAGAGAGGGAGAGATGGAGAGCAGAAGACACGAGAGAGTGATGCTGGCGAGGAGGAGAGGGATGGAGGAATACGGGAGGAGGTGGAGGAGGAGGGAGGCGGTGGCGGTACCTGAAGCGCTGGGTCTGGTGGTGCAGGGGTCCAGTATAGCGGCGCGCGGCGGTCTGGTAGAGCTGGGTGAGCAGCGCCTGGCCCGTCTTCTGGCTGGGGTTGTTGGCGAACTTGACGGTGATGGGCTCAGAGGCGCCCAACGGCTTCTGGCCGTTCAGTCCCTTGATGGCTTCCTCGGCCTCGTTCCGCTTGTCAAAACGGATGAAGCCCACTCCTCGCGAGATGCCTGCTCCAGGGGAGGGAAGGGCACCAAGCAGGAGAACAGTTAGCACCTGCGCTAGCTAGAGCATCAGCTAGAGCTGCTATAGGAAGATGTGGCAAGATAACAGTTTAACATCTGAGCTAACAAGTGCAAGCTATACTTGTATCAGCTACCTAGAGCTGCCACAGGAAGATGTGGCAGGATGCCAGTTATCACCTGAGCTAACATAGAGCCGCCATAGGAATATGTGGCAGGATGTCAGTTATCACCTGAGCTAACATAGAGCTGCCATAGGAAGATGTGGCAACATAACAGTTAGCACCTGAGCTATCAAGAGTTAGCTATAGCATCAGCTACATTGAGCTGCCATAGGAAGATGTGGCAGGATGTCAGTTATCACCTGAGCTAACATAGAGCCGCCATAGGAATATGTGGCAGGATGTCAGTTATCACCTGAGCTAACATAGAGCTACCATAGGAAGATGTGGCAGCATGACAGTTAGCACCTGAGCTGACAAGAGTTAGCTATAGCATCAGATGCATAGAGCTGCCATAGGAAGATGTGGCAGCATGACAGTTAGCACCTGAGCTAACAAGAGTTAGCTATAGCATCAGATGCATAGAGCTGCCATAGGAAGATGTGTCAGGAAGGTGTCTGTTGTGTGAAGGTGAGGCAAACTGTCTTTACCTGTGACTTGGTCTACTAGGATGCGTGAGGTGATGATGCGTCCGTACTGGGAGAAGAGCTGCTCCATGTCTTTCTGGCTCATGGTCTTGGGGAGGCCGCTCACGTACAGGTTGGCATCGCGAATGGAGGCCGAGCTAGGCCTTGCGTATGACACCTGCGAAGGAGAGTGGTGCCAAACCATGTGAGAAATGACCAATCGACAACTAAACATCTCAGCCTTGTAAACTCTCACACTAGCAAAAAAAGGAGGATGCACCCCAGATGCACTCACTTCCTCCGTGCTATTCTTCCCTGTGTGAGTGTGTGTGTGTTTTGTCTTCAAATACCGCACTTTTCCCCTACTTCATCTTGCTCTTTTCCCACTTGGTGCCCTTATTAGCCACTCAAGTGTCCACTCATCAGCATTCTCTCTCTCCTGTCTCCACAAGAGCACACCTGCTCTTCCACACACACACACACACACCACCTCCCCGGCCCCCATGTATGCAAACTACAACATGCAGCAAATCTCTTTGAGAGAAAATATTCCATGAAGGCACAGGTTTGCATTGAGACTCTAAGGAAAATCCAATATCCAAGGGAACCGTTTCTTTTGAAAGGCCATTCAATGCCATTCAATGCCATTTGCTTTTATCCACGTTTTAAAAATATCTGTCAGTGAAGCAATATATTATATTTTTTATAGTCTTTTTGTGAGGTATGAGCATTCCTTTTCGATATTTGTATCGCGAGACAGATGAGTATTAAATAAACTGTATACAATCTCCCCAATGTTTCTAGGGATTGAGCTTTAATGTTTATCTGGATGGCAATTAAAGTGATGGATTTGGGATATCAGTTGTATTGATTGTGTGTCTATGTGAAAGGGAAATAAATACAGAAAGCTAGAGATAGAGAGTGAGTGAGAAAGGGAGAGGAGGGGGAGAGTGCGGATGTTGTCAGAGATAGAAAGATCACTCCTCCCCTCCCTGCCTCCCTCCATTCCTCCCTCCATCTCCCTTTGTCTTCTTCCTCTGGGGGAAATGGCTTCTCTGGCAACCAGCAAACCTTATAAACAGATCTCAAGACATCCAGCTGCCCTGACAACTGACAAACACTTCAGATTTCATCTAAAACGCCCACACAAATCTGCAACCTGGACACTCAAAACATACCATATGTGTATATCATATATTTAAAACATCTCAAATATAATGAATATATGTATTTATGTATTGAATACATACAATGCTTATATCACATATTTAAAAATGAACTACATTGTTTTTGTCTACAACTATAGAGCTACCATGGGAAAAGATGACAGACTTGCTTTTCAAACACCACAGCTGGATAGCTAGACATTGGGTAGTAGAAGCTGCCTTAACATTTTTGCAAGATTTCCGACCCAGAACACAAAATTACACAAAACTGAATGGCCTCCAACAAAGACTGACAGGACATCTTTGTACTGCCAGTAGGCCACCATACTGGAATAAAAAGACACAAATAAAGATAGCGGCCATATCTCACTCTCAATCTCCACAAGCTGTATTGATTCTATACATCTGCCTGGGGTGCATTGTTCTGGGCTGAGGCAGGGTATTATTGTAGAGCGTGTGGGTGCGTGGCAGAGATTGGCCAGTGCTTTTGTGGGCTGGGGAGGGGGTGCTGAGGGACTGGAGTCTGCCCTATAATTAACCCTCTCCCTATCGCTCTCGCAATACAGATGGTGCCTACAGCCCATATGGCCTCTAATCCTGTCATTGGCATTCTGCTCCCCATGCTACCCCCTTCTTCCTTAGCTCCTGACAACCACCCCCCAAACACACACACACATACATACACGTACACACACACACACACACACCCCCCCCATCCTGGCCATGTCTTCTGCTCTCTCACAATGCCTGTACTGACTCGGATGATATGACATTTGCTAAGCCTAAAACCAGAAATGGGTAGTGGTGCAAACAGAATGCAATGCAGTGCCTCCCACTGATTTCAGTTTTAAACAAACCTGGTATGAATTTGAAAGTCTAATAAACTACTACTGTATATCATAACAAAGACTTTAATTGAACAATTTTTTTTTTTTTAAATCTCTGGATTATGCTATTTCATGAATACAATAATATAAATCATACCATACTATTTCTCAGGGTTTATACATTGATTTTGTAAGCTTCTTGCTGTCCTGCAAGTAAATACTAGAGTGTGACCTACACATGGGATTTTTTTTTTTTTCAAAATAAATAATGTTGGATAAACGATGGTTTTGGTAGGCTTATCTAGAGCGCTAACCATAGGCTCATCTGAAACTATGACATATTTAAGTAATACCCAAATGGTAAGCATTTAGGTTATGTGACACATTATTACCATGTTGAACAAAAATGTCACAATAATCACGGAACGATACGGAAATTACGGTATCTTTATTGTACTTTTACTTTTTACTGTTTACTGTTAGTTTGCTGTTTATATTGAGTCTTTGTTCCTATGAGCAGATGTGAGTGACAGATTTGGCCTGTTTGGCTGCCCACATTGCCTTTGCTGAGCATATCTATCTCAGCCTGCAATTTGTCCCAATCTTTGATCTGCTTTGATGGGATGGGGTGGGAGCCGTCTGGGCAGTGTTTAATCTTTTACTCTCTCCTTTTCTCTCCTTTTTTTAATACCCAACTGAAGCCTTCCTCCCTCCCTCTCCCTCTCCCTCTTTCTCCATCCCTCCATCTGACTTTGGGACAAAGGGACCCCTAATTAGCCAAGATTGGAGGCAGATGGGGCTGCCTGCTCTGACCCCACTGGCCCACAGTGCGCCTCCCTAATTACATTTCCATCACAATCACCGCCACACACGGCCCCCTTGCTTTCTGACCTCCGCTCCCTCTCTCTCCCTCTCACCATCCTTTGCTCCCTTTGTTCCTGGCGACCCCTCCTTTCCCCCCCACCCTCCACCCCCCGCCTCTCAGTCCCGCCCCCCCTCCTTCACCCCCTCTGTCACGTCTGGGGCTGTCCACACCTCCCTCTGTTTCTCTTTCTCCCTCTCTCTTTCTCTTTCTCTCTTTCTCTTCTGGTCTTTTCTCCCCCACTTCCTCTCTATTGAGAGAGTGGTGTTTGGGGCGCAGACGGTTGAGGTGGTCTCACCTTGATAGTTTTTGTCTGGAGTTTGAGGCCGTTGAGCGTGTTGATGGCTTTGTCTGCGTCGTTGGGATCTGCATAGTTCACAAATCCATAACCCAAACTCTGGCCTGTGATTACAGAACACCATCATCACCATCACCATCCTCCAAGAAGAGGATAAGCATTTATGCTCACCCATTTCAAATTTAGACATTCATATTAGTAGATATAGAAATATGGCACCTCTGTTGATAAACTAAACTAAACTAGGCTTTATTTCAAACTGTCATTCTTAGCTGATTTCAACATTCATATATTTGTTTGGCATGTTAGGTTTACCTGTGATCTTGTCTCGGACTAGTTTGCAGGACTCAATCTCTCCGATGCTGCCGAACAGGCTCTTGAACTCCTCCTGCGTCATGTTCTGGGGCAGGTAGTTGACGATCAGGTTGGTCTTGCTGTCATCTGTGGCACCGTTGGTGCTGATGACTGGGCCGTTCGGTAGGCTGGTTCCACTTGGACCATTGGACACCTGAGTTTCCATGGTGCTGATTATCTGCTGGGGCCAATCAGAAAAATAACTTAGTGAGAATGTCTGTGAGTGCGTGTGTGTATGTTTGTTTGTGTTTGTTCCATTTTGTTTAATATCCTGTTTGTGTGTCCTCCTGTGTGTGTGTGTAGGAAGGGGGAAGAGCTGTGTGTGTGTGTGTGTGTATGTGTTTTTTATGAAATAACACAGTCCTTAAAATGAACCCAACCCTATCCACGTTCACTCCCCTCCTCTGTCTCCTTTTGGCGGTGAGCGGTCAAGAGATTGGAACACACAATGCTACGACCATAGACATATAAGAAAGCTTCAACCACCACCATCCTCTTTTCTTCCTCCTGTCACTGTCACTGTCACCCCTTCTCTCCATTCCTGCCTCTCCCCCTCTCTCCCTCTCCGTCGCGCTGCCTCTGTGTGCCCATGGCTATGCAGATGTCACGGGCCTCTCTCCTCCCCTCCCCCTGTTTCTATCCAGGGTCAAGCGCCTGTTACATCACAACGCCAGCACAGCCCTGATGGTGGTTGAGGGGGTGGTGGACAGACAAAGATAAAGTGACATCCTGACTGGACGGGGCTCTCAGTCCTGCTCGCTGCACTCAAGGACACTCCATATGTGTCGGACAAAGAATATAGGATTAAAAAAAGAGGCAAATGTGAAATGGTCAAGACACTTGTTTGTGACCCTAGTGTTTTTGTGACACAGTGTGTGTATGTGTGTGTGTGTACATGTGTGCATGTGTTGTTTTTATTCAGGTTCTTCCGTGTTGCTCTGGACTACACAGTGTTGCTTAATTTGGCCTTTGGGGTATATTCTGGGAACAGATGTGTGCAGGTCAGCGATAAAACTTCTTCCATTCTCTCTTCTTATCCTCCTTCCTTCTTTCTCTCTCTCTCACTCACTCGCTCTGTCTCTCCCTCTCTTTCCTCTTTTCGCCCTCTACTCATCAAATCTTCATGTGCCTCGAAAGCTCATTTTCTGTCATTAGCAGGGCGTGCTCACCATCTCCGGCTCTCATAAGCTCTTTTCCAGCCGCCGCTGCTAATGTTGATTTTCCAGCGCTACACTTCAGTGTCTTCAGGATATTTAAGATTCAAAATCTATTTATGTTATCCACCTTCTATCATTTCTGCATCAACAAGTATCGGGTGTCTACATTTAAGAGTGCTTATTCCCTTTAAGTCACATATTGACTTGAGTGTTTGATTTGTATCAGAAGGTTAGTGGGCTTCAGAAGCACAACTGTGAGGACTCTAGCCAAAGACAAACCCCAGGGTAAGGGGGGCTTGCTCACCCCTATGTAGGAAACTGTTCGCTGACTATTTTCCTACATCTTGGCACTTGTTCCCCATTACTCCAAAACCATATCTGACATCACATTTTAAATAGGCCTACAGGGATTTTATAACCAATAGCCTAGTATGTATGGCTGAACCCAAGATAGGGCAGGTACCACAGCAACAGCCTATATTTCTGACAAATGCTCCCAACTGTGTTCTTCCATCCAGACGCCTCTATGCCTGTCTTCTTCTCTCTTGTCTTTCTTGCCTATGTGATTTCTTCTCCTGTGATACTGTGTCTTCTTATCGTCCTCGGCTTTACCTCCAACCAGGTTGCCCAGGTAACAGTGGCTTGACGACTGTTGCTATTAGCTGGCTTCTTGACTTTTAACAGAGTGTGTGTTTGTGTGCAAGTGAGAGGTGTCGAGAGGGAAAACATCTCCAAATCTATTAGTATACTCTTAAGCTCTTTTTTTCTCTCTCCTACAGTGTCATCGCCATGAGTCTTGGAGGTAAAACAAAACAAATGATAGAGATTGAGAGGAAGGCTATAGAATGTGTACACTAAAGGAAACAGGAATATAAGACAAGGGACAGAAAATCAGACGTAGGGAACACAGAGTTTCTATCTAGGTACTGTCAGAACAGTGCTGCTCACAATGTGATCCATGGGGAATTTGAAGAGCCTGATCTGGCATAGACATTATGATGACAATAATAAAAGAAATGATATTATATGAAAAATATGAAAATATGTTTTGATGCTATGATGTGTATTACATAATGCAAGAATAAAGAAGTTCAAATAAATCTCTACAAATATACGAAATATACAAATTGTAATTTATATAAATAAATTAAATGCAACAATCTGCACCCACAAATAAGCACATTTAAAGATATAGACAACAAATTTGCTTGAATTGTATTTCAGAGAGAAAAATCAGCCCTTCCACCAAGTGACAAGATAGGAGCCTAATTTGATCTGCCAACTGAAACAAACCAGCCCATGGCAGGCCACCCATCCACAGTGACAAGTGTAAAGCATTATATAAGTCATGGGCAGAAAGGGCCCTGGATGGCCTCTGAGACCGACTGACAAGCGCAGCAAACCTTGCCTGTCCCAAGCTTTTATCGCTTTGGCATGTCCAACAATACGTTCAAAGCAGAGCACTGTTTTCTTTTTATGCCACTGAATAAAATAAATGTGTAGGGACTGAAAAAATGGATGGCTCGCTTGCCCGTTTCACATAAATCCTGTTATTAATAGAGTAATCTGACAATGGGGGATGCTTCCTTCTAAATGAGCCCTGGGCCAAGGAATTAATTAAATCGTCTTGCAAAAATGACAAACATGGGACTGGCTTCCTGCTTGTGTTAGTGCTGCGAGCGCAAGACTCTCTCCAGCAGATCTATGAGGTTGAGGATGGGCTGGGCCCTCGTGTCCCAGCCTGTACTCTTCTATTTCTGGGACCGGAGAGAAATCTCCCTCAATATTTAATGCACTGCATCATCATCGCCTACACATAGACCTAGACTCGCACGCAAACAAGAGGCCTGCTCCGACAGCCGGAGACCACAGCCCCACCGCATGTGATGAACCCAACGACCGGCAGTTTGCACGTAATCAAAAGTAGTCAGACATTATGATGGATCATTTAAATTGCAACATCTGTAGTGTTGTGTATATTGTCAAATATGAGAGTTCATCAAAGAAGTATTAGGCTCAGTAGCGTCCTTCATTTCCAAATAAATTAAATGAATTAAATCCTATATCTTATAGCCGTACCCACAACTGTAGTGTATGAGGCTGATTAAATGATTAAATGATAATTTTTCTAAAATTGTCTGATATGTTGAATTTTGCTCCATATCGATAAAATGTAATCAACCTTTACTGCAGGGGGCTCAAAAGCAGACCACCCATTGATCAGTCAGTCTGGCAGCCTCCTGAACAAAGAGTTTGTGATGATCTCATCGCTAAGCACGTGACAACGCTCTTGCTTCCTGTTAGGCACCTATGAGGTCACTTCCTTTTACGGCTGAGGCAACATGTTCAGGTCACATCGCAACCACATGTGGAATGGGATATTTTTTTTAAAGAATGTACGGTTTTCACACATGATGTCACACGCCTATGTACACACACACACACACACACACACACACAGAGTTGGATAATAATATAAACTTAACAAGGAAATGAGATCTCATCTGTTTCAAGCCTACCCTTATGAATAGAAATGATGACGGTGACATGACAGCGAATAAGGAAGGGAATGGGTCTGGGTCTAATTGCCATTCATCTCCACTCTTCTCTCCCTGTTTACACTGTAGAATTCAGTGTTGCACTTTTCTGCCCATCCCAGATCAAATGTGAACAGAGCTGTGGTTGCCAATAGGCCCTCTCACTGACACCGGATTACCGGATTATCCAAAACAAAAGGCTTCAGCCATACTCTTGCTGGAGCTTAAGGGATCATAGTAGCAGCTGTAAAACAACAGGACACAAGTCAGAGCTCAAGCCTTGGGGATGAGTCCATGTCCTTATCGTCCATGTCTTAATAATGTTATTACTATAAGAATGGTTTGCAGATGGACACTACTATGGACAGTAGCCTGCACTTTAGTGAATTTGGCAAGGATTTTTTATTTATTTCACTATGACATATACTAGCCTATATTTCATTATTAGTTTACATTATTCTCTCTTTCGCCATATTAAACAATCGTGGCGACATGCCTGCTGTGCAGTAACCGGGTGAGACCATGCTTGGTCGCTATCCAGAGTGCTGAAATAGGGAGTGGCTACCAGGAATTCCATCTGAGAACGATAGCATTAGCAACTGCTAAGAGCTATCGGTCTTGCGCCTTTTACCATTTAAAATACGGCACACAAACACATTACAGAGCTCTGGTTCCTCAAAATACATTTTTGTTAACTGTATCTACTTTTTGGTCTGTCATCTACTCGAATTCAGTGCTTTATTTAGCCATGCTCCTTTTCAAACCAGCATGGACATGTGTGCTCCGCAGGCATTCATAAATCCCTGCGCCTTTTTGCTGAATAAACGTATTGACACAAGCAAACAAAAGAGCCACCCGTTCCTCCTCTTCTCTCGCGCAGAGACTATGGCAGCACCATGAATATTAATGTAAACAGTGGCGCTTTGTGTAGAGGCCAGAGGCTTCGCGACTCTGGGAACAATGAACATTATAACGATCTAAACTGTTCTGTGCGAATAATAATAATAATAATAATAATAATAATAACATGGCTTTCTTTTCAAACAAATTATATATTTGGTAAGGAAAAAACATCTCTATTTCGAAAATATCTGAAATAGTTGGATATTATTTTGAGCTTAACTTAATTTGTTGATATCTAGTTGGCTTCATGAACTACACATTTTCTTACATAACCAACCAAAAATGGAGGTCTCATTCGCATACAGCATGGGCCATATCGTGGCTATGTGGCTACAAACATGAAGGCAATGGACAAGGTATAAGCTACAGCCAACCAAACGATGCGTTTTTTCATACCGGAACCTATGCATAGCCTACCCTTCCAGAAAGCAGCGGCCTGCTTTGCTTACGAAGCACTTCCATGAAAAATTATTGATCTGACATGTTTTTCTATACATACGACCATGCATCATTAATATTATTTTTGTTTAACCGATTTACTCAACGTGTTCAGTTTGTTCGTTGTTCGTGATGTCCTTGTCCTTGAATTGTGTAAGCGCCTCGAGAAGGTTATCTGACTCAACGGTTTTATTCGCTTGGCACTGCGGTACAAGCACGCTCACGGAGGACTGCGGAACATGTGGTGGGGAGATAGCTTTGTGCATGACGCCCAGAGGCCCTCTCTCGGAGCCTGGCTCAATCACAAACGGCTATGAATCAAGAGTGCCAATAATTGGCCGAACGTATCCTTTGAGTTCATGTGTTCAGCTGTGCAGCAGGCCTAGCTTTTCGACCAGATGGTGTTTTCTTTGTTTCCATTTATTGTTCATTAAGATTTTACGCACAGAATGCTTAGAATTTAGTATAGAAAACATAATGACTACGCGGGAGATGGGGAAATATATTGACATAGCTTTTCAACATAACACCGCAGCATACCAGAAGCCTGAACTGGAAACAATCTCATCAGTTAAAGGCCACGTGCATGGGTGCTTGGTTTTGTGTTTCGCCGCTTGCTGCTAATATGTGCATTCATTTCTGTAAACTATTCCCCCTTTATTTGCCATAGACAATGAGCCTCTGGCCATTTTGGCCATGAAATCTAGAAACATGCATTTCACAATGTCCATGACTGACTCACTCAACAGTAGGCCTATGGATATTAAGTGTTTAAGTTGCTGTTGAGGCCTGTATGCCTTAAATTGTCAATTGTTAATCGGATATAATTTCCAGGCAACGAATTTTAAAAACACATCCTTTAAATGTGGAATACAATTACTCGGGTGTTTAACAAATACCTCGTGCTAGGTTTTGACTAGGATAAGTTGCTAGCGAATGCCAACGCCTTGTCTTCGGATCCAGTTGACACGCCCAATTCGTTTGTCCGTTTGGCTCTATTTGTTATGTGGTGCATTTCTATGAACAGGGTGTGTTTTCTACACCAAAACATTTTTCTATTTAGAAAAGCTTTATCTACCACACACACTCATACGACGAACGCGTTAAAGAGCGTTTAAAACAGTTTTCATCAAGACATCGCTCTCTCTCCATCCTCTCTCGCGTGGCCTGAAATTTACAGCTCACTTGGTCTGTTGCATCGCAACGAGAACC
This sequence comes from Alosa alosa, assembly GCF_017589495.1. Classification (NCBI taxonomy): domain Eukaryota; kingdom Metazoa; phylum Chordata; class Actinopteri; order Clupeiformes; family Clupeidae; genus Alosa; species Alosa alosa. Next base: position 3,824,986 of record NC_063194.1, read on the forward strand.
CTTAGGAATTTCGACTTGCCTGATTCAATCCAAACCAATAGATGCGTAATATCTCTCCGCTCCCCTCCCCCTCTCTGAGTGACTCGACCCTTTTCTTTGCCTAGCTCTCGATGGGCTCTTAGCCTCCGAGGCATCATGTTTTGTCTCAGAAATCCGTCTCGAGCATCATTTGCTGCGCCAGGCAGAGAAAGGCAGTACGCCCCCATCACTGCTAAAGCAGCACGCGGCCTCGGTAAGCTTTTGCCCCTGTCGCCCTCGCTGTCTTTTCAGCACCCGGCGTTATTCCCACGGAATTCCTCGACCCTGTGCGCCACAATTTTACACAAATGTCTGAGAGAATCAGCCGCGCTTTGGAATGAGATAAACGAAATGAAACAGAAGTAGGAGCAATACGAATGCCTTCCATCTGACTGTAAAATGGCAGAAGAAAGTGGCGTCTTGACTCCTCACAGTCAGCTATGCAAGAGTCAAGCACTAAGGGAGAATCGCATCTCTCCAAATGTCATTACAAACAAACATGATGGTTATCTCTACTGTCAGAAAGAGAGAGAGCTAGTGAGAGTGTGTGTATGTGTATGTATGTCTGAGTTTGTGTGTATGTGTGGATGTGTGTGCGTATCTGTGACTTTGAATGACAACAATAGACAATGTAGACAATAAACAGCACATAGCACATTTTGGCAGACATTTCTCCATCCCTACTGCAGTGTGCTTACAGTTGTACCCAGTATTCTGCCACAAAAGCTTCTATCACAAGAGAATAAAAGAAGGAGGTGTACGTACAGTAACCATTCTTGATGCACAAAGATGATAGTGATCTACGTCCTTCGATTGGCAGGTCTTGAGATGGAGGCTTCAATTATTATTCGTTTTGAGTATTAATACAGTGTGGCCTTTTGGATGGGGCGTTTTGGGAAAAAAAGACAGCCTCAAATTTCCAAAGGAAAAGAAAAAAAAAGAAAAAAGGAAAAAAGGACAAATCTTCGCCAGGGATTCTCAGCCCTTGAGATTGTAGGTTTCCTCTGCCGACGGAGAATGAGGAGAAAGGGGGTTTTCTTCAGGATGATGATGATGTGCGAGTGATTTCTCTCCGAGCGGCGTGGGCGATAGCACAGAAAAAAGAGAAGCAGTGATCCCCAGTAGGGTGTGTCCAAGGGAGGGGGTTCTGCTTTGGCTGCTGCTGCTGCTGCTGCTGCTGCGTGTTTGCGTCTGTGTGTGTGTGTGTGTGTATGTATGTCCTAGCTCCTCGCAGTCTCCTTCTGTGCCTCTGCTGCAATGTTCTTCTTTTATGTGTCCTTCTGGCTGGCAGAGCTTGCCTCTGATTGGCTAATTGTGCAGGGAGGGTAAAACATGGCAGCCATTGCTATGCGCTCCTCAACCATTATCCCCTTCAGGAAAAGATCACCATGAGCCCCCCCCCCCACCCCACCCCTCCTCCCCTCTCACACACACACACACACACACACACACATTCTCTCCCATCCATCTCTCCACTCCCTCCTTCCCTCTCCCCTCCCTTTCTTCCTGCCCCCCACACCCTTATACACACACACGCACACACACACACACACACGCACCCTCATACACTCATGCAGGGCAGACTGAATAGAGCTCCACCTGCATCATCAGAACAGATGGATGCGGTAGAAGACAGGAGCCTTCTCTTTTCTGCCTGTTTCTCTCTACTCTCTGCCTTTTTTTTACCACCGTCTCTCGTATTTTCTCGCTGCATTTTTGTCATCCGCTTTACTGTGTGTGTTGTGTACGCCTTCCTGCCAGTTTCTGATTTGGCACTTCCGTCCTCCAGCCCCTAGCTAAGGAAGGAATATTACCACGATAAGGAGCCAATCGTCGGTCAGATAAACAAATAAATCAGGAACTGAGAGTGGGTTCCTCCTGGAAGGGAGCATGTCAGGCAGAATAATTTGATGAATGAGGATGCCCTTTCCACTGTTTTGCAGAAGGGTTTTGGGGTTGTAATCATTGCACTTTCAGTTTGTGAAACCTGGTTTTTATTTTATGAGCTGGCTACCTTAGCTCCTCATCAATGAAAATGTGTTGTTGCATCCCATAATATCACCGGCTACAAAGATAATTTTTATATATCAATACATGTAAATCAATACAATATAGTAATAAACAGTTTTTATGTATGAAAGGTCATATAATAAATAAATGTTGACATTTGTAGTAAATTTCAAACTGAACGTCATCCATGTTATGCTGCTAAAGTATTTCCTCTTTAGGTGGAATTCAGAAAAGCAATTTCCCAGAACCAAATCACATAATGATAACCAGCCACCAGTCCTTTTATTATGCAAATGATGGAAACAGAAATGTGCTGTAGTTAAGCATCTCATTACACAGCCAATTTTTGATCAACTCTGTGTTTAGAGCTCGAGTGTGCTCTTCAACTAAAAAGATACATAAAAAAACATACAAGTCCTCAATGTTTGAATAAGTGATTACACCATCATGTGTTTACTGGAATGTCTTTACTATTGTAATAGTATAAGAAACACATGGTGGATATAACTAAGTTACACACAGAAAGATTCAGTGAGCCGCTTAAAAGAAGGAGAACAATGTTTGTAATAATGCTGAGAGGAGAAAACACAATAGCTCACTGATGCCGAGTGGAAATGAAGGCCTTACTAAGGCGATACTACTGTGGCCATATTATGCATTCATCCTCTGATTACAGTCATCCCCTCCACCCCTCCATCCCTCCACCCCTCCATCTCTTCCCCTGCTCCTTCTCTCACTCCTGCTCTGAGTGTGGCGAGTGCTCACTGAGACAGGCTGTTTGGTCTCATCTATAATGCATCTCAGGCCCCAGGACATGATGTGTGACAAATGACCTATTTCTGCACAGACCCCCACAGGGCCTTGACCTGGGGGTGGGTGTGTGTGTTTATGTGTGTGTGTGTTTATGTGTGTGTGTGTGTGTGTGTTTGTGGGCACATCCCTTATTTACATGTGCATGTTGGCTGTGTGCATGTGCATGCATGTGTATGTAGAGAGAGAGAGAGAGAGAGAGAGGGAGAGAGAGAGGATGTTGGTGGGTGGTTGGGCACTATGGGCACTGTGTGTATATTTATGGTAGTGGGTGAGTTTGTATGTAGAGAGAGAGGTGGGGGGGTGTCTTAGGTTGTGTGAGTGAACAGGAACAGGATAATGTTTGTGTTTCATGTATTTTATGTGTGTATCAGAGTGTGAGTGAGTGAGTGAGTGAATGAGTTTGTGTGTGAGTGTGTGTGTGTGTGTGTGTGTGTGCGTGTATGTGTGTGAAGGAGTGTGTGATTATGTATTTGCCTGTTTGTGTTACTGTTTGTCAGTGTGTGTGTGTGAGAGAGTATGTGTGAGTTTTGTAGTGTGTATGTATGTACATGTGTGTGAGCGAGTGTATGTGTCTGTGCTTAGCAGATAGGTGAGCGTGGGGCGTATTAGTCTCTCGGCAAACTCTCTGCAGCACTGCCCCGGGCTGACCTTGAGGAGTCCGCGGTGGCGGTGTGTTTGCGGTGATTGCGGCGGTGATTATTATGATTGCTCATAAACGTGGCACAGGTAACTGGCCTCAGCGGGGGAGTGTGTGTGTGGGTGTTGGGGGGTGCTTGTGCTTGTCAGGGGAAGAGATGTACCACGCAAACTCTTGTGCCCTGGTGCATATGCATAGCCAGCCTGCCTAAAGACAAATGCTTGTGTGTGTGTGTCTGCTCGTGTAGCTTATTGGTTTTGCTATGTTAATTTGTTGTTGCCAACGTATGAAGAAGAATGGATATTTTGCAGTATAAACCCTTTCAACGGCATAAACATGTGTGTGTTCCCAAGGTATTTCCAGTGGCACAGAAAACAACACTGAGCTAATGGTAACTTGGGGACAAACAATAAAAATAATAATAATAAATATAAAAAAAAAATAAAAAAAAATAACTTGTTTTAAATTGTACATTTTAAAGAACATTAAGCTTAAGTTCGATTCATTTTCATTTAGTTATCTTTTATTATTATTTAGTTAGTTATGAATGTTTCAACTGGAAACCCTCTAGGAGCAGATTGAAAGGGTCTATAGTTCTCATGAAACTTTAGCATGCTGAATGGCTAAGCGAGGACGCAAGACGCATGAGGCAGATTAGGCGTTTCTGTGATTCCACAGCTTAGTCTGCGTTTAATGTTCTGCAACATAGTGTTGATGCAACATGGTGTCTGATTTTACATCTAAGAATACTACTATACATAGAAATTAAGTGATAGTCTTTGCAAAGATTTAAAGGTGAACCACAACAAAATAAGTGTGGACAAGATATCTAAATTACCATTAGCTATAAACACCACTATACTAGCATCAAGATAGCTGTTTTCAGTGTGTCTATATACTATATCTCTCCCTATCAAATAAACTAATAATAATGGATACAGTGACTTGTACTAATTATGTAATGCCAACCAAACTGGAATGATTGCAGCCATTTTAATCACAACAACAACAACAGCAACATCAATAGCAACAAATATTTCTGGTGCGCGTTTAGGAGAGTTTCAATTGCACGGGAGGGAGGGGGAGGGAGTAGCGAGCAAGCTCTCTGTTTTGTTTGAACATCAACAGAAGTGACGTATCCCCGCTATCGCTGATACAACCTTTAATATCATGCCAATGTTCTGTGTTTCTGCTGTGTCTCATTCTTTTCACTTTTCTTAAAGGGAAGCAAACAGCACCAAATTCTGCTTATTTAAGTATTTAAACTTCAGTGGTGTGAAACTCCCTGGTCGAATTTTATAGGTTTTTCATAACTGTGTCAATGTGAGTGCGGCTTATTCAGTTTGTACAATGCACAGTCAACACAATTTTGAATAATTCAAGGCCTTCATCAGCATATTTATACATTTCTCAATTATTGAAAATGCCCCTGTTTATATCAACAATTGAATCAATGTTTTAAACAATACACCACCCTATTAAGCACATGACTTTTCAGAATGCACGACATCATCACTGCTTTTAATGCAGGCTTTTCAAGTCTAGAGAAAACTATTTTAAACTCCATTGACTCTCTCCAGAGTTGTTTCCTCACTTCTGTACGTTGACTCTCTATTCAAATTGGAGGAGGAGATGACTGATCTATTTGATACTGAAGGCTTTTGCTATCTGCCAGTTTCAGGAGTGGACCACTGCCCTTGGGTCATTACCTTATACAAAGATATATATTTGGGTCATGACCTTATACAAAGATTTATATTTGGGTCATGACCTTATACAAAAGTATATATTTGGTTTGGCCTTATATTATATTATTATTTCTCTTGTAAAGATTGATTAGAGTTTTGGCACTAGGGTGCATGCAAGATATTTCTTATGTTACTACAATTCTGTTGTTCTCTGCCATTTGTGAGGCCAGTAACTCTGTCCGACCACGAGTTTATAATAAGCAAATACAGGAAGAGTTGAAAATGTCAAATGTAAAACGGCATCTTATACACATTTATATAGATCACGTTACACAGCTGTTATTTTGCTGAGTGAGTATACATTTTACATATACAATGTAAAGAGTGTACAGTGTAAGTGTCAGTATGCATATACACATATACTTGATACATATTCATATTTTGTCATACTATGTATGCATGAATGTATGTAATGTTGCATGCTGCCCTGTGCTGTGAGGCCATTCTGCCCCAGCGGGTGAAGACTGAGGTGAAGTGAGGATGCTGGTGGGAAGAGAGCCGAGGCGATCCACACTGGGGGTGAGCGAGCGCAAAGCTCCGGGCTCCAGGCTCATATTTACTGCTCCAGCAAAGTGTCATAGATGCTAATCTCCTCCAAAAACACACAGCATTTCCCTCTCTTCCTTAGCCCCTCCCTTCATCTCTCTCGTTTGCGGTCTCACTGTTTTCGTCCTAACTCGGGTCTGCCTCTCTCGACTGTCCCCCTCTCCCCTCCTCTCCTCTCCTCTCCTCTCCCCTCCCCTCCTTCTCCCTGGTCCTGTCCTGGAGCTTTCTCCCCGAGTCACTTTGTGAATGTGGGCCCTGTCTGATATTTTACATAATTGCCTTACATAAGTAGCCAGCTCAGCTCGGAGCAGGGCTGATATTAGTGGGGATGAATATTGCATGAGGAAAGCACTCGTTAAGCGTTAATAAGAGGATAGAGATGGGGGCCCCTGCTGTCAATCTGTCTTAAACCCGCCCCCATTTGCTACTGTGAAGCATTGACGCTCTGTCAGACAGTGTAGGCTGTGAGAGTGTGTTTTTTCCGTCTATGTGTGTCTATCTTAGAGTTTGTTTGTGTTTTTATATGTGAGAAAAACAGATAAAAACAGGAAAACTGTATGAGCCTGTAGGAGTTGATTGTGTTTCTGTGTGTGTGTGTGAGATAGAAAGAGTAAGAGCGTGAGTGTAAAACAGGATAGTGTGTGTGTGTGTGTGTGTGTGTGTGTGTTTGTATGTATGTATGTATGTATGTATGTGTGTGTGAGAGAGAGAGAGAGAGAGAAAGACAAATTTAGCCATTAGGTGCGGGTGTTGTTTTCTGCTTTGTCTGTCAAATAACAGCAGCACTTATTGCACAAAGAGGCCCAGGTCTGTTAGCGGACGACAGCCTCCCGGTTCACACTTAGCGTGAATAAACAAGCCTAATTGTGCCCTTAATTGTGCCCCTCTCATTAGAGGCCCTCAATGGCAGTGGGCAGCTGAATCCTGCCTATGGCAGAGAGGGCATCTGAAGCACCCATTGAGCATGTTTAATTCAGAGAATCAAGCATGGCTGTCGCTTCAAGCCCCCGACTTTTTTCCGTCGTTTCAGTGATTATTTCACATTTGTAGGAGATCCTCCAAAGAGGACGATTAAGCGCCCTGTTGCTTTTGTTCTTGGGCACATTAAGGTATTAGAGACAAGGAGGAATTGTGCTCTGCTGTCTGCCACTGTCGCAGCTTTTCCTCCTGTGAGTGTTCATAAATGTATTTGTCAGGCAGCCATAGCTTGCGTGGGTACATACTTTTTTTTTTGGAGTGATCAAGTCAGATTTTTCAGGCTATAAAACACCATTTTCCCCTGTGCCCCCCCCCCCCCCTCTCTCTCTCTCTCTCTCTCTCTCGCTGTGGAGAGGTTTCTCTATATCAAACGCTGAGACCTGAGACTCGTCATTGACCCAGTAATACACAGCTGTTATACAACAGCAGGATGAAATCATAAATATCATGCCTCAACCCGAAGACACGGGAGAAGACAATGTTCTTCTTGCAAGCCAAGATGGAGGCTTTTTTGCTGGAAAATCTCACCTCACTTTCCTAAAAGCTTTCTGCCGCTCGTGGGGGCTGATAAAATATGCACTGCCACATTAGCACCCTCCTGATAAATGTTGCTCGCTGCTATTAGTGGACTGGCATGAAAAACCCACTACCATAAAAGTGTCTGGTTAAAAGTAGCCCACATTATATCAGAAAACACACTTCAAAATACAGACAAAAGAGGAAATCATGAGGTATATTTCTTTGGGTTTTGCTTTATGGTGGCAACAAATTAACGACACAGCTGTGGCAATGGAACAGAAGTCATACAGCATGCTGAATGCACATGTGTGCAGTACTGAGATGGTGACAAGACTGCATGGAGATGTGGCTCTGCAGAGAGAGTGGAGGGCGTGGGTCAGTAAACAGCATGTTTACTATTAGAAGAGATAGGAGACGTGATTTAATCATTTGGGGTGTAGTTTAGAGGCACTGTGTAATTGACACACAGTCCCTTGTTGAAAAATCTGTGTGTCAAAGCCTGGAGCATAGACCAGAAAATTGGGTACAACTTTAAGGACTGTGCCAGAATTAGATTACCCTTTTTAGAGGATGTTATGGATGTAATGGATCCTGGGCTGATTCAGCGTGTGTGTGTGTGTGTGTGCGCTTTCTGTGTTTGTGTGCTTCTGTGTTTGTGTGTGTGTTATCTGTGTGTGTGTGTGTGTGCGTGTGTATACATGTTCTTCAGCATTTCTTTGTTGCTCATGTTGCTTGCCTCTTCGCCACTGTCTCTGTGCTGTCTTGGGGCTATTAGTGAAATAGACAGCTTTGTGGGAGGAAGACTCAACTCCATGCTTCTTATTCCCTTTCTGACTATTGATTTCATGTTGCTTTCGAAGCTTTTGCCAGAGGTTGGGAGTAATTCAGTATTTGGGCTTCTGTGTGCATGCTTGTTTTGTTGTTGTTGTTGTTGTTGTTGTTGTTGTGTGTTTGTGTGTGTTTGCGCTAGTGTGAGACGTAATGGACAGAGACAGACAGTGAGGCATGTCGTCATTACACACCACCACCATATGTCTGCATTCATACATACTCTATGCCAGCGTAAATAAGGGTGCGAGACCACCAGGCCTGGTGAAGAACATGTTCTACACCCAACCTAGTTAAATATAGAGACATGCTTATGAATCTTTCATCCACATCCGTCTGCGTCGGTATCCAGGGAGAAAACCTTAAATACACAATACAATGGGACGCCCTGACCTGGCCTCCTCTCCTCCTGTCCTCTTCTCTCCTCTCATCTCATCTCTTCTCCTCTCCTTTCTCCTTTCCTCTCTCCTTTCTCTTCATCTCCTCTCCCCTCCTCTCCTCTCCTCTCCCCTCCCCCCTCCTCTCCTCTCCCTCTCCTCTCCTCTCCTCTCCCCCTCCTCTCCTCTCCTCTCCCCCCTCTCCTCTCCTCTTTCCTCATCTCCTCTCCCCTGCTCTTCTGTCCTTCCCTCCTGCGCCCAGCCATCTTGCATTTGCCCATGCAGCCATGTGGGGCCTTGAGGCCCATGCGCTCCACACATGGACTATAAGTGTGTGGAGTGTGTGCTTTTGAGGGGAGCACTTTGCGTGCACTCAGTGTTCCCATCTTTAATTACACTTAGATGTACTTGCAGGCTTTTATGTGTTATGCATGACCTGCTTAATGCACGTGTGTGTGTGTGTGTGTGTGTGTGTGTGTGTGTGTGTGTGTGTGTGTGTGTGTGTTTTTGGAAATTTGGTTGAAATTTGAAGGCCAAATGTAGTGGTTAAACTGCATCCACAAATAAAACCAGCGGAAACGGACCCTTTTTTAAAAACATGGCTCATCTAATTGGCTTGCTAGCCTGGGCATATTTTCCTGGATTTCTCCGGATCATTTTTATATTTTGCCTCCTTTTCCAGCATCTCGGCTCACCTTCTTTCTTGTACTTTCTCTCTTTCTTTTTCTCTCCCTCTCTCTATTTCTCTCCCTCCCTCCATCTTCCTTTCCTTCCCCTGCTCCCCTCACCCCCACACCAGTAACAGGAGACCCACAATCAATAGCACATTAGTCTGGCCGGAAACTCTGGAGGAATTAAAAATGAATGACTGAGATTGCAGCTACCTCTCACTAAAGACAGAGCTGTATGGAGACCCGGGGGGGGTTGTCTGGTTTGTTCCACTCGAGCTGCAGCCCAGCCCATTGTGCTGGTCCCCCAGCCTGTTGTGTGTGGCAGTGGGCTTTGTGTGGAGATTGGAACAGTAGATCTGAAATATACAGGCCGAGAGCAGCTCAGAGACCACTAGATTCCCACTCTCATACAAATAGATAGATAGATAGATAGATAGATAGATAGATAGATAGATACTTTATTGATCCCCAAGGGGAAATTCAAGTAGATAGCAATAGGTGCACAGAGTGTATGCCAGTAGACTACTGTATTAGATTTAGCTATGTTTGTTCGCCAGATAATTACCCTGAAAAAGAGAGTGAGAAAAGAAAGTAGTTTTTTTGGATGGGCTCAACAGATGACAATGTCTTGCTTTTGGTGGTCTCCAAATGATCATGTCTATACAACTGTTTCACCTAAGACAGCTGCTACATAAACCTGCTATGTCTTTAAAACTGTTGCTGTAACATACAACTTATGAGTGATGTTGCAGTATTATTGATGTGATGTATGCCTTTTAGAGGATTAGGAAGCACTTTAATATGGTCGAGATTAGGGGGAGTGGGGTTTTCATTGTAAGCAAAGAAAAGGTGTGGTCAGCTTTGATGTATTCAAGCACAAGCACCAACGTAATATACGGTGTGATGCGTCTAGGGGGTACATTTAATCTCAGCAGAGATTGGGCCGTCTGTGACAGATGGAGCGATATTGTTCCCTTCCCCTGTCGTGAGGGAGCCCCCCCTCCCCCTGGGTCTCCTTGGCAGATGTAGAGGGAGGACCTCAACCCACTTGTCTTTCTTTCCATTGATTTGGGTGTTTGAACCCTTAGGGACTTTAGGAGGCTCGATGGGAGTTGTTGGGAGGTTTGGTGGACGGTTGAGTGAGGTGGAGGGTGGTTGGCTAGTCATTTTCTGCAGAGTGAGAAAAAAAAATCTCAGTTCACTGATTTCTGCTCAGGACAGTTGGAGATCTAAAATGAATAAAACTACATCAGTGTGCCCTATGTATATTACTAACAAATGTATGTTGAACTGATGTGCTTTCATTCATAGGCCATATCATTGAATACTATACTTTGTGAACTATACATCCGTTATCATATATGATTTTTTTCTAGTCCTACTTCTCTCTCAACATAACTGACATGTGTAGTTTGTAGAGAAGCATGTATGTTTTATGTGCCACATGTATGGTCCTTGTCTGCATGGTGTGTGTGTGTGTGTGTGTGTGTGTGTGTTTAACCCATTACAGGATCACTTTGACTTTATTTGGTGTTTAAAGGATGAGGACAGCTCCAGCAGGCTATAGATCTCTGTATTCTAGTGTAATTAAGCAGATTTTTACTGATTTAGAAGTCATTAGATCCACCCTATCTCCCTCTCTCACCCCCCACGTCCATCAAAGGCAGGACAAATTCCATTAACGGGCTAACAGCTGTCCGGTGACAGATGCGGCCCAGTGCTACACCTCTCTCCTATTCCCCTAAGGCCCAGCTTTGTCATGGGGTTGGGGGGTTAACAGCAAACAATCTCCTGAAGATGCAATGTGTTGATGCCCTCAAAAGAAAGAGGCAAGTGAGCATCTGCTAGACAACAGCCTATGCACAAGAAGTGGTTATCTGTTGCTCTTTTGCTCCCTTGTTTTGCTGTTGTGGTTGTTGTTTTATTTATTGTCACTCTCTTTCATCTGTTTTGCAAATGTGGTGAATAAATATGGTTAGCAACAATATAAAAAGGGGAAACAGGTCTACATGTCAGGTTTTTGCATCATCTCAAAGGTTTGCTTCAAAGTCTTTGTTTGAATCCCAGGGCACAGGGGAGTCTCTCTGGGTAAAGCTGCTCTGACTTCCTTTATAGTGTTTACTGTATTTGTTTACATTATCTTCTTCTTGGTGGTCTGTTCTTTCATTACGGGATGCTTCTTATGCAAATGGAAATCAACTTTGAATGAGTGTGTGTGTGTTTGTGTGTGTGTGGTGTGTGTGTTGTTTTTATGTGCTCAGAGGAGTTCATGTCGTTAAAAGTGTTTACGGCCGCTAAAGTACTGTCCTGGATCCAGTCCACTGGAAGCAAGCAAGCAAGTGGTTAATGATTTTAATGGTGGTGCCACTCTCTCCCGGCAGGGTGGGGTGGCGGAGGATGGGGGCGTGCCCTGGGCATGGACGCGTGGCAGCTGAGCAGGTGGATGACGGGCAGCTGAGGAGTGGGGCGACGGGGCGGGTGATGGGGGTGGGGGTTGGGGATGCAAGAGGTAGTGGTGGTAAGTGGAGAGATGGTGAAGAGGGGAAAGGGGTGGAGGGGGAGGGGGGCATCCATTTTGAAGGACTCTTGGGGTTCGGAGAGCCCCTGAAAAAAAACCTCCCCCATCTGGAGACGGGGAGGGGGCTGGGGTGTGAAAGAGATCTGGAGGGTGGTGTCTGACACTCTCGCTTTTGTTCTTTGGTAATGCAGCAGGGACAGAGCGAGGTGGGGTGGGGTGGGGATGTTGCTAGTGTGTGTGTGTGTGTGTGTGTGTGTGTGGTGTGTGTGGTGTGGTGGGGTGCGCTCTCACTCATATGCTGGGGGAGGGGCACTCCAACAATAGTGCCGGTCGAGGAATCGAAAGCCTTCAGCACAGAAAGAGAGAAGGAGAGAGGAAAGGAGAGGAGTAGAGGAAGAGGAGAGGAAAACATGAGGTGGCAAGGGGGTGGGTGGGGTACAGATGGATGTTGCATGGATGCTGCTGATTTAAACATAATACAGTGCTACATATTATGCATTTTGAATGCTTTACAAATCATATCTAATGTGACAAATCTGACACTAATATCCTGTTCTGTATCAAAATACTACTATGGTATGTGCTTTAGGTATGTGCTCGTGTTTCGCTTTACGGTATTACCGAACATTTCTCAAGGAAACGGTGCACAACTCTGACGCATTGCGGAGGGTCCATACTCTTAATGTAATTGCAGGAATATGGCTCATTAACTCTGAAGATTGGCCCCCTCACACCGAAGGAGAGAAGGCCATCTTTCATTAGTCACGATAACTAATATACGTGTCAGATTGGGATAACTAATACACCTGTGCCTTCGAAACTAGCACGTGTATCAATCATCGTAATGACCACTGTATACACTCAATACGCTAATTGCAGGGTAGAGCCATGTGGTCAAAGAAAGGAGCTTAAACACTGCTGAACGTGGCTGGAATTTTGGTTTTATAAATAGATTGGGACATGCACGGGTGAAAGAGGGGGGAAAAAGGGAGAGAACGGGAGACTCATTTGTCTTCATTACCCTCGGTCCCTACCCCACGCCCAAAGTCTCTGTGTGAGACACACTCTGTACGATCCACATGCGTCCGTAAAGATGGACGTCTGCTCACTCACTCGCTCTTCAGCCGCCAGCGCAGAGAGCCCCAGCCCCAGTCCACGGTCATTGTCACCCAGAGTCTCCCCCACCCACCACCTAAACCTGAAAAACTCCCTGGGCTGTCTCTCCTTTGAGAAGAGAATGGGATAGGGGAGGCCCTTGTCCCCATACACAAACAGACACTCTTTCTATCTCTATCTCTCTCTTTCTCTCTCTCTCTTTCACACACACACACACACACACACACACACACATGCTGGCTGTGTGTACGTGTGTGATGGCGTGCACTGTACGGCAGCATACCTGCTGCAGCTCTCCTTGGTGCTAGATTAAAGGACCTGTGCACTAGGGTTGGGTGGGGAGGAGGTGGGGTTGGGTGGGGGAAGCAGCACAGTGTGGTCATACTTCATTGACAGAAGTAGGGAGGGAGGGAGAGGGAGGAAATGGAAGCAAGGAGAAAGGAGGAGTGAAGGTTACTTACCATAAAGGGGCATGCATTTCCTGGCCCTGCAGATGGGGTTTGAGCAAGAGCAAAATCTCCCTTTCTTAACAAAGGACATGCTACTGCACTGCATATGCATAAATACAAATCCAAATCCAAAATTGATATATACTTATATATATTTATTATAATAGTCTCCAATAAAATGGTGATTTTTTGTTAATGAAACATTGAACATTCTGGCAAACATGTCTTGTTTTGGAATAAATTAAACAATTTTGACAGTAGACATTATATATTAGACATGCCTTCAATTTCTGTACACATCCACACACAATTGTTTTCTAAATCACCTGTCTGTGGTCACACTTGCAAATATTTTTGTTCTTTAGACTCTGAAATGATGACCAATTTTCTCTGCAGCCTTTGTAAATCAAATCTGGCTAGCACTACATTTGGACAATGGGAAGCTTGGCTGAATCATAAACACTTGGACACCGCCTTTTCAGAGAGACCCTGGCTGGTGCAAATGCCTGATGGACCTAATTATGGCGGACATCTCCCTCTGGTGGCGACGGGGCTGTAAGACAGGTATAGTATGTTGGTCACGGAGCGTCGTACGGCCTGGGGAGATGGCGGTCCTGATGTGCCAAACTACATTACCCATCACCAGTATCTCCACATGTGTACAGGCAGAAGCTTTACAGTGACTGTGTTTCCCACATCTAACTACTGCACAGCGTCATTCTGAGACTTGTATTCATATGGAGTGGAGCAGTAGCCCAAGCCTATTTAAATATTTAGGATCATAATCACTTACTGTATAGTCTACATGCATGACTATCTGAATATAGTGAAGTAATATAGCGAAGTGCTGTTACCCTTGTTCACATGAAGACTTAATTGAAGAATTGATTGACAGCAAAAAGTACATTGCTATTTGATTAAGACAGGATTTGGTTGATTATATTTGGGTGTGTTAGGCCCATATGGTTCTGAGGAATCCCTTGCAGCAAGAATGTATGTATATGAAACAAATGCATTACCACTACATTTTACTGCACTACACTGCAGAAATGCAGTATTTTTGACATAACTGCATAGTATTGCATTGTACTAATAGCCTAGTATAACTGCATTTTTTTGTCCCATAGGCCTAACTGTAGCTATTGTTTTTACACATATAGCACATTTGTAAAACCACATGGAAACTAAATGTTCTCAAAAATGTATAAATCTCTAAGATAATAAAAGTAGCCTAATAATAATGTTTCAACTGTGTGTAGCCAGCCTATAAGGACACATATTGTCCGTCAGTGCCCGTTGGTCAGATTATTCTCAAAATAAATTCCTTTACCATTGTAAAATGTTCCATCGCCTCTTTGTAGATTGCAGCTTCACATTATGGAAATATTTCCCTTGCTAATCATAAACACTTGACAGATCCTACACTATTTGAGGTGATGGTTTGATAACATGGTTTGGTCACATTATTTAGACAGTAGGCCTAGGCCTTGTATTAAAGGTAAAACAGCCAGTCTTTAACACATGGGCAAATGCAGTACAGGGATTATTTTTGACAACCTAAGTTGAAAAATGGTATTGTGAGAGAAAATAGACAACTCTCTGGACTACTTTCTACAATGTCAAATCCCAGAGCCCATACACAGACGTCGAGCTTGTTCATATCAAGGGAAAATGCAGTAATTACTTCTCCAAGGAGTTTTTGGTGACCGAAACTGATTGGCTATTCAGGAGAACTCTTGAAGGATGATTGGTTGACCCATTTCTTGGCACACACTACACATGCAGAATGGGGCAGCGATGCCACCTGCTGTTCTGCCCTCTTGGTCTTCTCTTCGCCCTTTGATCCTAGAAACTGTTCTTATCAGTAGGCTGTGCTACACGGTATGTTTTGCTACCGCGTCATTAGCAGAGCTGTTATGTATCTTTAAGTGGACACAGATAGATGTCAACAAACTGGCCAATCCATCTGCACGTTGCTTCTGCAGATGAACAACTTAACAATGGTCTAAGCCGCACCTCGCTGCCTAACATTAATCCCTTTCGAATCAGCTTATTGCTTCTATAAAATAGTCTACAGGCCTAGACTGCTCGTGACAAAAACAAACCCATGCGCTTGAATAACCTACTGTCTGTCAAAACCTAACGAATACAAACATTTCCGTTTGTTGTTGCAAAAACAAAACCACACCGGCTAGCATTATACATAATTGGTTTTAACGGCTTTTTGAGTCTGACCACATTAGGTCTAGGCTACGTTACAAAAACTCTGCATCTAGTTGCAACCGTCTGAGTGCGTCATAGCAACCGGTTAGGTGAGAATGCGTGAGTTTTTCGTCTCCTAACCACTAGGAGGAACCATTTGTCATTGTAGAGGCACAAGGAAGCAGAGTGTAAGCTGCCCAGTACGAAAGTGTAAGAAAAGGAGGATATTTTGGAAGGTGTCTGGATGGGATGGCAGCTTCAACAACGGAAAGGAGGGCTTTTGCCCATAAAATTAACAGGTAAGAGTGAATAACAAAATAGTGTTGTTTGCCAGTCTTTGGGTGTGATAGCTCGCGTGACCGAATTCGTCAACGTTAGCGCATGAATTTAGGAGGTATCGCTTGACATGAACCGCCGTAGCCTACTCCCGTGAGTGCAGTTGGACAGGGACGATTCTTTTGTTCAGCCCATATGCGTTTCACTAAAACTTGAAATTTGATATAGCCTACAGTAGATATGGAGACAGGAAGAAAACTCTGCTCGTTTAGGGCATTCCCTGTTGAATAGTTCGGACGAAAGTTCCTAGCTGGCTTGCTAAGAGATATCGGATTATTTGAATGAAGCTTTGCGCCACATTGATCAACCAAATGTTACTGTCATTGGCGATAACAGCATACATGACAGAAGCATATTTTCACTATATATATATATATATATTTTTTTTTTTTTTTCAAAACATAATTTTACTGGTGTTGGTGGTAGATAGCCTACAAATGATGAATTAACTCTTTCATAAGTTATACCCTTACTACCGCATTGCTGTGTCTATGTAAGGTGTCTTACAACAATTAGGCTAAAACTAACACAAGCTTTCAGCGATGGGTAAATGTTAGCCATCAAGCTACGGTAAACTACTTTATGCGGGACCAGGCGGGTGTTGTTAGCTCTCTCTGTCTGTGGCGCTACTGTGAGTGGTTGTCACTAATGAACTGTGCCTGACCCTGTGTGTTTATAAGCAAATCACTGCCTTTGCCTTTGAGAAAAGGCTTATAGCCCATCTGTAAGCAAAACCGACTTCTGCATTTTTTTAGACGTTCTGGGACTATCTTCAACCTGATACTATTCATCTCGCCTAATGAAAACACAAGCAGAACAGGGAATGTGCAGTTCCTTTTTTATCTGGGAAAATCACGAGTAGGCTACCTGGCTTGGGCTTGACAGTTTCATAGAGTGACTGTAGGAATTAGACCTAGGTTCTTTCATGTGACAGTAAAGTAGGCAACTCTTGCAGACTTGCAGTGTCTGTTGAAGAGCCTGTGGAATATATTCTTGTTGCAGAATATAGTTCAGCCTTAGTAACCAAAGTGAGCTTAAGTCAAATTGATTGCAAACACTACAAAAAGTAAAGCTCAAAATTGCTTCTTTTCATCATTATATGGTTCTATAAAGAACCACGACTTGAACCTTTACATCAAGTGAAAGGTTCTTCACATTGGAAATGGTTCTTTAGAAAGACTAGTATTTTCATACCTTTTCTTAAACATTTTTTTTCAGAGAACTAGCACCTTGCGGGTTCTTTGGGACACTATATAAGGTTCTTCTATAGCATTGCTCTCATTTCATTTTTAGAGAGTAGCTTTTGTTGATAAACAAATGTATTTTCCTTCAACCCCCCCGGGGCTTGTTTCTTCTCCGTGGCATGTTTAGTCGGGGTGTCCATAAAGCAGGGCAGGAGTTTGATGAGCGTCACATCTCGTGTATCAGGTAAGCGTGATCAAAACCAAGCGGAAATCTTTGCAATCTTGGAATGTGGTGAGCATGTCAACAAAGCCCCAAGGCACAGTCTGCCTCTATTCTTTACGCCCCAAGGCACAGTCGGCCTCTATTCTTTAAGCCCCAAGGCACAGTCGGCCTCTATTCTTTAAGCCCCAAGGCACAGTCTGCCTCTATTCTTTACGCCCCAAGGCACAGTCGGCCTCTATTCTTTAAGCCCCAAGGCACAGTCTGCCTCTATTCTTTACGCCCCAAGGCACAGTCTGCCTCTATTCTTTAAGCCCCAAGGCACAGTCTGCCTCTATTCTTTACGGCCCAAGGCACAGTCTGCCTCTATTCTTTAAGCCCCAAGGCACAGTCTGCCTCTATTCTTTACGCCCCAAGGCACAGTCTGCCTCTATTCTTTACGCCCCAAGGCACAGTCTGCCTCTATTCTTTACGTATATTTTTGTGTTTTCATCTGCTGAGTGACCTACCATTTCTGTTCTGAGTAGCAGTGATGAAACGGCACAAGAAAAGTTTAAATGAAGACACCAAGTTTTTCGCCTATTTTTTCTCTTCTCTCTTCACCTTTCTTTAGCGTTGGAACTTTGTCCATTGTTTGTGTCCAGGATGCAGGAAAGGGTGTGAAGTCATTCTAGGCACTGTGTTGCGGCAGAGATTTTTCTTCCTTTTTCCTGTTCGGACGTGGGCTATGTAATATGAAATGTAGGCCTAGGCCTTCGTGGTCATGTCTCATCCAGTGAACACGTTGGCTTTGATTAAGCCAAAATAGCTTGGGCGAAATGTGCTGTGTAGGTCACATTATTGGCTGAGGCTATGTACCATATTACTTCTGCCACAACACACAACATGACTGCTAGAGCAGCGCGTTCCGCGCAGCATGGCATGGAGTTCTGCCTTGGGAAATCCAGCTCTGCAGTCATCACTTTTTTATCATGCCAGGAAGTGTGGGGAGTGTTTGGCCTGACTGAGTGGCCTGACTCCCCCAGGGAGAGAGGCCATATCCGGGCTATAGCTGTACAGCTGACAGCATGGGGGATTCGGCCGAGAGAGGGGGATCGTGGGGTGTTTGTTGGGGCTTCCCATGATGGGGGGGGGCAAAATAGTGTGAGTTAGTGTGTGAGAGAGCGTGAAGAAGAAAGAATGCAGAAGGAGGAGTAAACCTCAGTAGATAAAGAGAGTGGGTGAAATGTAGGTTGGGAGAGTGCGTGTGTGTGTGTGCGTGTGTGTGCGTGTGTGTGTGTGTGTGTGTTTCAGGCTAACAGCTTGAGCACTGTGGCATTCCAGTGTGTAGAGGAAGGGGCTTGGTGTATGTGTGGTGACAGGAGAGGTTGCTCAGTACATGGAAGGGGCAGATGTTGGGTCCTCGCAGCTGTGTGTCTGTCAGTGTTGGTGTCTCTGAGACAGAGACTAAGTGAGAGAGTTGGTGTCTGTTGTTGCTCTGTGTGCTTGTGTGTGTTTCTGTGTTTCTGTTCATGGGTGTGTTTGTGAGAGAGAATTGAGTCCTGTGAGGAGTGTATATTAAGTGTTGAATGTGTAGTCAGAGACCAAAATCATCCTTGGTTGTGTATGAGTAAATTAATTTCTGCTTGTGTGTGTGTGTGTGAGAGAGAGAGAGAATTAGTGTCTGTTAGTGTGTATGAATGTGTGTGTGTTTGAAAGAGAGAGAGAGAGAGGGAGAATTAGTGTCTGTTAGTGTGTATGAGTGTGTGTGTGTGTAAAAGAGAGAGAGAGAATTAGTGTCTGTTAGTGTGTATGAATGTGTGTGTGTTTGAGCTGTTAGAGTGTGTGTGTGTGTAAAAGAGAGAGAGAGAATTAGTGTCTGTTAGTGTGTATGAATGTGTGTGTGTGAGCGTGAGTGTCTGTCCGTTATACAGACATATTTACCAATACTAATTCAGAGAGAGGCACCAAAAAAGAGAGAGAAACGGCAGTTTGAGTTACTGGGGGGAGCAGCTGCATACTGTCTATGAAAGGAATGGGTGGTGGTTGTGGTGGTGGTGGTGGTGGTGGTGGGGGTTACATTGCTTTGTCGCCGTCAGGAACTAACACTCCCATGTGTGGTTGGGGGGCAGCACATGGCCCGGAGTGTGGAGAGACCACTTTGTTTCCCTGCAACCCACCAGTCCAGTCCAGTCCCACGGACCGGCGCCGACGCCGTCCAAGCCAGAACAGCTGCTGGTGCTGCTCCCCTCCTGGACTCCACAGCCGACAGTAGCACCAAGCAGGAGGGCAGCTGCACAGCTCTGCAGAGCAGACAGAGGAGAGGGATCGTACTATGGTGTGGAGTGGGGGGGGGTACGGTTCGATAGAGAGATCTCGGATCAAAGGCGTTCGTGAGCATGCATCGCAATGTCAAATTGGTGGGAATTTTTTTTTAGACCTGTTCCTTTTTTTTAAGTGTTAGTCACCCTGTGTGTTTCAGTTTTTTTTTTCCTTGTGAAAAAATGTAATATCTTTAGATCGGCAATAACAACATGTATGAAGATTAATGGTTTGGAGTTATTCCTGTGTGCATGTTTGGTGGTGTTTGCTCATGCAGTTGTTGACAAATTGAGTGGGCCTGAACATTTAAATAAAAAGAAAAAAGGTGTGAAATGTTAAACCCAGTGTGGAAAGTGGACACAAAAATCCGGGGGCACTGTTTATCTGCCTTGTCTTCATACCCATCAGTATCCAGAAGCAATTGAAGTTCAGAAGCAAATGTTTTGACAACAGAAACCGCTTACTTCACATTTAATGAATCAGAAGGCATTCTTATTGCAACACAAATGGGCAGCCCCTAGTAGCTGAACTTGTTCTTCCTGTCTGCCTGTATCCCTGATTGCTGTACCAGTCTCCATCTGCCTCCTCTCGTCTCAAGAGGCACTCGCTTGTATTGTTCCACTCTAGCCCATGTGACTGGGCAGAAGAGGAAGTGCATGCTGGGTGCTCAGGGCTGAGGTCAATATTTGTGTTTACTTCCATGTGTTATAAGGCACTTACGTGTTGGATTTCACTTTTGGCTAAACAGACGAACAGGAACATCCCACTAGTCAAACATAGTGTAAACCCATGACTTCATAACAGTCGTTATTGTAAACATATTCAGACTGTCCGTTCACTTTATTCAGTCATGATTAATGAGTGCCAAACTCAACAGTCTGGACTGGATGTGAAATGAGACATTTGAAAATAAAGATTCAGCCTAAGGTTAAGCTTAAGGTGTGCTTTATTGTCCCCAGAGGTTAATGTGTCTTGGGCTCCAGCCACTGCACCACATAACCTAGGCCTACACCACATCCATTGCACAATCAATACATGTTATTCACTCCAAGAACACTGCATTACACAAGTCTAGCGACTGAAGCTGTGGAGGTGGAGGTGGTTTATAGGAGATCAATCTGTAATCTAAGGGCTATGTGCATTTTGCTGCAGACAGTACATCCCCAAATCACAGCTCACTCACTCACATGCCCATGCCTGCCATTATGCCCATGACGTCCTGGATCCTGGGCTTTCCTGGAGGAGGCTGCTGACACTGGTGTGCTCCTGCGCTTGCTGATTTGGATTCCCGGATCTTTCTTGTCCTGACAGGCTGCTACTTCTCGCCTCTGTTGTCACTGTAGTCCTTGTCGGCCTCTGAAAAATGGCAGTAAACCGTGTTGTACCAGATTAGCGGAGTAAGTTCACCTGTGAGGCTATCAGTTTGTTAACTGTGACATTTGTTGATATGGTCCAGGTGGGCTAAGCAAACATATTCAAAAGTAGCAAAGCTCCGGATGTCCGAATTCCAATTCTGAGTGTAGATGACCTCTTTGTGTTTTTCTCTGTGGCTATGTTCATCCATGCTACATGCACGAAGTGCAACTAAACATCGAAAGATTAGCTGTGTCTGGTTCAGTCCTGCTGTGGGGAATGGAGAGTGGGAATGGGTAGTGGGGTTAGGCCTCCATACCTCATTTGATGCTGGCTAATATGTCAGTTCAGTTTGCATTTGTTATTCTGCTCCCATCTGAAACACTTCCTGGCTGCATATTTGCACGTGTTCGATCATACAAATAAATGTATTGCCACTGCTATATTTAATACTGTTTGAGGTATTGATCAGTATTAACTTGTGTTTCTCTCCTAGAACGGTGGCGTCTGAGGTGAGGAAACAGGTGTCCAGGGACTATGGGTCACCACAGCTATCTAAGAAGCGTGCAGGAGCTCACCAACCTGTGAGTGTGTGTGTGTGTGTCTGTGTGTGTGTGAGTGTGTTTGCATGTGTTCTTTTGTCAAGGATGAGTGCAATAAAAGTGGTGATTTGAATGCAAATAGCGGTTGAGATACAAACAGCATGTTTTTAAAGATATCGAACCAGGCAGTCCTTTTTGAAATCTTGTTGTTTTACCACCAAAGACAATCCAAAGGCAACTCTGGATTTGGCTGGGGGAATAACTCTGTGGTTAGGGTACGTCTTAAAAAGAGGAAGAGGTTGCGCCACAAGCCAGACAAATCACTTTCTCTTCTGCCCTCATTTCCTCGTCCTGTCTCTGTAATAAAAAATATTTTTTTGGCATATGCAAACTCAAGCTTTACTGTAAGATGGTGCAGTCAGCGACCATACGCGATCGCCCCTAATATTTTTTGTCACATTCAGCGAACATCTCCTCACAATCGGCTAACTGCCCATCCTGTGAGTTCACTGTAAAAAAAACAGTCTCTGTAGTCAGCCCAGGCTGGAAACAAACAATGTGGGGGCAGTCTGTCCCCCAAACAATTCAAAACCCTGTGTGGAGTTTCTCTGGGAATACTGTAGGGAAGGGTGAGCTACCTCTTTGGTGTGTTTTGTTTGTCCTTGGTTAAAATATAATGTACGTTTTATGCATTAAAAAAAAAAAAAACGTGTCTGCATGCACAATCGCTAACTGACCCTTTAAGTGAGATACTGAACTGTGCATTCTGTCCTCAAAAGTACCCAAATTCGTTTATTGAAGTGTCCTATTGAAATGAATTAGAATTGATTACAATTTAGCATGATGTGTGTATGTGGTGTGCGTGTGTGCATGTGTGCCTGTGTGTTTGCAGCTGCCCCTGACAGAGGTAGTGGAACCAGTGGACTTTGAGGAGTATGTGAGCAGCCACGCTCCTGGACCAGAACCTGGACCACTCCGCCAGCTGATGGAGTTCCCCCCGGATGACCTGGAACTCGTCCTGCAGGAGAGAGAGTGCAGCACGCTTGAGGCAGCTCTGCCTGAGGAAGAGTGAGTCACTAACACACACACATACTCACACACATGCGCACACACACATACTCTTACACTATCACAGCCACACACATACTCAAACACATACACACTCTGTCATTCGCTTACTCACACTCACTCCTCTCGCAAACACACAGTGGCATGCGTGGACACACACAATCCCGAGCACGGTTCATTACTACTGAGCACATCACTTTTGTAGGCCTGTCCCTGTCATGTGACACATTCTGCACGGCTCAGTGGCCGTGGCCTGCTTTTACCTCTGGGACCGAGCTACCCCAGCTCTGCATCTGCAGCTGATGTGTGTGGGTGTGGGTGTGTGTGTGTGTGTGTGTGTGTGTGTGTGTGTGTGTGTGAGCTCCACACCATACCGCACACAGCACCACCAAGCATTGCATGGCAATACGTAAGGGATAATGTATAGAACGCCGGTCGGAAAATAAGTCGCGACAGGGCGAACAGGACTCCGATGCGGCAGTGTTGGGAAGTCCCATTCAAGTCATTTGTGAAGAGCCATGTAATACATGGCAATACATGCACAATACATGCACTGCATAGCATTTTACAGCAGAGCACAGCGCTCTACAGTGTTTTGCACAGTATATGAATGCATTGCACACATCCCATTTCATCTATTGCACAGCACTGTGATGTGTTCTGGGAAGCATGTCACATGGAAGTGTGTAGTACTACACAGCCCTGCACAGACCTCCGCTATTCAGCTGCACAATACAACACTCTGCAGCACTACACAGCTCTGTGCAGCATAGCATTGTGTATAGCTATAATGCTACACAGTTGTGCTCTTCTTTACTCATCATTGGGCCAAATTAGCATTGCAAGGTATTTAACAGAATTTCAGGCCCCAGCTGTGGCGCAACTGGCTGGGGCACCTGCACCGTACGCCGGCAACCCGGGTTCTATTCCCGCCCCGTGGTCCTTTCCGGATCCCACCCCGACTCTCTCTCCCACTCACTTCCTGTCATTCTCCACTGTCCTATCAAATTAAAGGCATAAAAAGCCCCAAAAATATATATATTTAAAAAAAAAAAAGAAAGAAAAGAATTTCATTCTTTAGAACATTGCATTGCACTTAGTGACTGCACAGCAGGATCCAGGGTATGTCATTAGACCACTACAGTACATGACTGTATTCTCCGCATTACTGCACTCTGCAGCACAGAGCTGTACACCACTCCTGCATTGTGTGCCACTCACTTCAGTGTTGCCCACAGAATTAAATTCTATTTGTGGTGGTAGGTTTGCAGAATTGACATTGACTTGAATGCAACAGTTTTTAACAAATTAGCGCAGCGTGGTTATGATGCTAACCAGATTTAAGCACAATTTAGTACAACCTGGAAAATCATTGTGTAATGGTCAGTGTTGATATTGTGGTGGGCCGCCACAAATAAGTCAATGTATGGGAAACATTGACTGCACTATATAACATGACACCCTTTTTTATTCTGCTGTACACAACATTGCACCACACAACACCTCACAGTTGCTGTGCAGAAATACACACACACACACACACTAGAGCACCGCATCAGCAGTTTTCTGTGTTTGTGTTTTGTTGTAGGACACTGGACCCCCGAGTGCGAGACGCCCTGGGAGTTTACACAGATGACTGGCTCATCATCCAGAGGAAGTGAGTACGGCTAGGCAGGCAGGCAGGCAGGCAGGCAGGCAGGCAGGCAGGCACAGAGGCTGCTGAGGCCGCACTCCGTTACAGTTCACTGGACCACAGAGATGAGGACAGCTGTGAGGACTTGTCCCTGATGCTGGGCGGCAGTGCCCGTTTTGACCTCTGTGACCTATCACACGCAGGTACCAGCGCTACAGCACCACACAGTCGCCACACAACTCGGAGAGGCAGAGGGAGAAGCAGAGGGGCCTGGTCAAGCAGACCTTTGAGCTGGACGAGACCGCAACAGAACGTCATGACGACCAGGTCGGCTAGAACTTTTTCTCTGTTTCAGCGTGTCGGACCACTTAGTTCATTTGCTCCCCACTTTCTCTTTCTCTCTGCTCCCCCAGTAATGTACCTGGAAAATCCAGAGTTGTCGCAGGAGCACAATTTGAATTATCTCTGCGAGACACTCTGGCAATGAGTAATGATGCACGTTACTTTTGCCGCTTGTATCGGGGGGAGCCAATCACATCGGTGTATCTCATATAGGCGGGCCAAAGGCGAGCTAAACAGATGAGAGTCGTAGTGTTATCCAATTGTGTAGAAGTCCGGAATCAGTCAGTAAACATTGGTCGTATAGTCTTATCCAATTGCGTGCAGTGAGATTTTCAAATGCAAGCTTGGTGCCGCCCCTCGAGTTGGGCCATTACATTATTTGTAGCCAGACCCTTAATCCTTCTAGATTACCAGGGTCTGGAATCTCCAGGCTACCAATAATGTACATTTTATCCTCCCAATGTGGGGTTGGGAGTTGAAGATGTGGATGGCAGGTTATTCTGAGGCACTTGTGAGCAAGGTGTCAATTCCCATGTAATAGAATAGTATTTATCTGTTTTATTTGTGTTGTATCAAATGCTTTATGGAAAATGTGAATGAGACTGTTGAGCGTCCCCGTTGCTGTGTCCATCAGGACGAGGCAAAGCGTCGCTCGGTGTCCATGGACGACACGCCGCGGGGCAGCTGGGCCTCCAGCATCTTCGACCTGAAGAACTCGTCTCCCGACGCACTGCTGCCCTCAGTGCTGGAGCGCACCAGCGCCGAGGACATGGACCACCGCAACGCCGACGCTCGCCAGCAGGGGCGCCACACCGACTTGCTAGGCCTCTACCCCACACCTGACGAGGTCTGTGTGTGTGTGTGTGTGTGTGTGTGTGTGTGTGTGTGTGTCTGTCTTTAATTGTATAGCTCCCAAAGGGGAGCCTGACATATATCTACAGCTGAAATCCATCCACTTGTTTGAGTGCTATATGATGGACTTTGACCGTACAGTATTTGCATGTCCCCCTTGCTGTCCTCTCAATGTCCCTGTCTAACATGCTTGTTCTGTTCCTATTTCCCTCTGTGCCTCTCTCCCTCTCTCTGCTCTTGCTTCTTTAATGCGGTGTCCTGTGTCAACGTTGCCTTGGTGTCTGTGTAAACGTTGTGGGCGGTCGGTTCTCACGCGGCAGGACGAGGCGGTGGAGCGCTGCTCCCTCCCAGAGGTCCCCAAAGAGCACATGGGCCAGAGGATCATGGTCAAGTGTCTGTCCCTCAAGTGAGTATCTCTCTCTGTCTGTCTGACTGTCTGTCTATCTCTTTCTTTCTCTCTCTTTCTCTCTCTCTCTCTCTCCCTCTCTCTTTCTTTCTTTTTCTTTCTTTCTTTCTTTCTTTCTTTCTTTCTTTCTTTCTCTCTTCCTCTCCATCTCTCTCTTTCTCTCTCTCTCACTCTCACTCTGTCTCTCTCTGTTTCTCTGTTGTTTGCCTCTCCCTCCCCACTTCCTCTAAATGCTCTCTTAATTTCTACCATTTCTACCCCCCCCTCTCAGTTTCAATTTTCAATGGAGCTTTATTGGCATTACTGAAGCAAACCTATAACAAAATAATACAGTCAGAGAGAGAATAGGAAATGATACAGTATTACTGTACGTACTATACAGTATAGTAATTATGTGTGTTATCATGGATAATAATTAGTGATAGAAAGTGAAGTATGTCACAATATATGCCACTCTCTTCATCAGTTTATGACAGGTTACCAGGTACCGTGCAGCTAGATTTGCACAACTTTTGTGCTCTCCCAATAAGTATGGAAGCTAGTCTTTTAATTGATGGAAATGTTGGTTCCTGACTGCTGAATTTACTGGATTCAGTGAGGAAGTGTTTTTCTTCTTCTACTACTTCCCCCCTCCCTCTCTACCGGTCTTGTTCTCCATCTCTTGTCAGGTCTCCAGTCTATCTCTCTCAGGGTTCATATGCCCGCATTTGCAACAGTCACTCATCAGCAGACCCCCAGAGAATCATGTCATGTCATATCACTGTATACTCCACACTGCTCCAACACATTTCTCTGACCCCCATGTTCCGCATTCTACCCTCATGTGCGCGTTACACTGATACTATCTGATGCTATCTGCAGCCAATCCAGAGCTAATCTCGTGTGTGTGTGTGTGTGTGTGTGTGTGTGTCTCTCTCTCTCTCTCCTGGTTGTCCCTCCAGGTTTGAGATAGAAATTGAGCCAATATTTGGAACACTGGCTCTGTATGATGTCAAAGAAAAGAAAAAGGTATTCATTTTTTTTATTGTTATCACAGAGTTACTTGCATTAACTCCAGTGTGTCCTTTGGAAAATTTATTTTGAAGTAGAGTTTGGATGTTTTCATTTGACCTGCGACCTGGAGATTTGATTTGAGTTGAAAATGGTTGTGCCGATTGTCCTGATTCCTTGCCTCTCTCCTCCTCCTCCTCCTCCTCCTCCGCCTCCTCCTCCTCCGCTACCTCCTGTGGTCCCCCGCCCCCCCCATCACCTCCCAGATCTCGGAGAACTTCCACTTTGACCTGAACTCTGATCAGATGAAGGGCCTGCTGCGGCCTCACATCCCCCACACGGCCATCTCCACCCTGGCCCGCTCCGCCATCTTCTCCATCACATACCCTTCCGCAGACATCTTCCTGGTCATCAAGGTAGCTACGAGCAGCCAGCAGGGGGCGCCACTAGCCCACAGCTCAGTGGGGAAATGACCTGCACTGCTGTGCCTCACTGTGCCATTCTCTCATGACCTTACGTTCTCACTATAAATGGTTTTATTAGTTCATGCATTATCCAATCCTCTCTTTTATGCTCTCTCGCTTGCTCTCTCTCTCTCGCGCTCTCTCACTCTCTCGCTCTCTCTTATTCTCTCTCTTTATATGACATCCTTGTCTCTTTCATGTCTCACTGTCTCTCTCTCTCTCATGTTTCCTTCCTTCTTTCTCTCTTTCTTTCTATGCAAACTGTACCCCCACCCACCTCTTTCTCTCTCTCTCTCTCTCTCACTCACACACACACACACACACACACACACACACACACACACACACACACATTCTCTCTCTCTCTCTCACTCACACACACACACACACACACACATTCTCTCTCTCTCTCTTTCTCTCTCTCTCTCTCTCTCTCTCTTTCTCTCTCTCAGTTGGAGAAGGTTCTGCAGCAGGGCGACATAGGGGAGTGCTGTGAGCCCTACATGATTATGAAAGAGTCCGACTCCACTAAGGTGAGTTACAGCTTCACTGGCTAGCAGCAGCATGCAGACACCAGACTGACCTCTGAACTGCACATGCAGAGTCCCAAAAGGGTAACATGCGGTCACCTGTGTTTGCTGAATCAGAAGCAGGACAGCCAATATTTAAGAATTGTCTAATATTAAAGCAAACTTTATAAAGTTCAGGGATATATTTGCAGAGGAAAGAGAAATAGGTGAGAAGGCCAGACTGGCACAGACGATCAAATATTAGAGCCAAGAATGCACATGTCCTGTGTGTGTGTGTGTGTGTGTGTGTGTGTGTGTGTGTGTGTGTGTGTGTGTGTGTGTGTGTGTGTGTGAGGTGCAAGTGTGCATCTCTGTGTGCGTGCGTGAGAGGCAGGCAGACAGTGCGCTTGGCAGAGTACATCTGTAATAGTTTCTCAATGCATTCCATGACAGTTTCAATATTTGCCTTCATGACGATCAATGTCCAGCAAACTCCTAAAAGGGTCCAATTATGTGAGGCCTTGGCAATATTTCTTAAAATAGAAATATCCATGTTGAGAAGACCTGATTTAAAACTAACTAAGGACACTTTGTGTCCTTCAAAGCTTAAGTAGCTTAGAGCTGAAGCTAAAGATGTTGAATGGTAAAGCTGAGAAGAACTGGTATTGGCTAGTTTAGAAAAAAGAAGAAATCACCAATCTCTTTTACTAAATTAATTAATACAACCTTCAAAAAGAAAACGGCAATGTTTTTATAGATTGGCATACTATGTTGATTCTCCATGTAAATACGGCAATATCCTAAAAGTGCATTGTGCCTCACTGATACATAAGTGCAGTAGTTATATAATGTTTGTATGGCTGGCTGTTTGCCTGCCTGTATTTCTTTGTGCGTACATGCCTATGTAAATATGTGTGTGTGTGTGTGTGTGTGTGCGTGCGCAGCATAAGGAGAAGCTGGAGAAGTTGCGTACGCAGGCGGAGCAGTCCTGCAACAGGTTGGGTCGTTTCCGCATGCCCTTTGCCTGGACCGCCATTCACCTGCTCAACATTGTCAGCAGCGTGGGGGGGCTGGAGCGCTCCGACCCCGACTCAGACAGTGGTACCTCAGACATCACGACACACCACACTACACAGTAGTACACTATAGTACACCACACTACACAGTAGTACACTATAGCACACCACATTACACCACACTACACAGTAGTACACTATAGCACACCACATTACACCACACTACACAGTATTACACTATAGCACACCACATTACACCACACTACACAGTAGTACACTATAGCACACCACATTACACCACACTACACAGTAGTACACTATAGTACACCACATTACACTACGCTACACAGTAGTGCACTATAGCACAACACACTACACCACACTACACAGTAGTACACAATAGTACACTACACCACACTACATAATAGTACACTATACCACACTACACAATAGTACTCTATAGTACACTACACAACACTACACCACACTACACAATAGTACACTACACCACATTACACAATACCTCGTCAGTAGCTTGCTCAGGGTCCCTACACATAAATCGAAGCACCAACATAGTTAGCGAACCCGTCGTTTATTACAGAAGACTAAAAGAACACTTACACTAAGTATCCTAACACTTACTTAGCTCGAAGGAAAGTCCATATAAGGCATTACCTTCCGGCAATAGACGTCATGCTCCGTGTGAGATCTCAGTCTTCTGTGAGATTAACAGTCTTTTGTGATAAACTCCGGGTTCGCTAACTACGTTGTTGGTGCTTCGTTTTATGTCTAGGGACCTTGTGCAAGCTACTGACGAGGTTTGATGCTGTTTTGAACAATATTACTGGTTAAAAAAAGGCTATTTGAGAAGCGTTTGACTCATGGCCCTTAGCTAATCCACTGTTTGCGATTTGGGCATATACTGGAGCAAGCTCTGTAGTGGTTGATCAACGAAAAATACTGTCTCCACGGCCTATTTGATGTGTTTTAATGCAGAAAAACACCCATGGGTCAATTTTTGCTGGAATTACACTTTAACTCCGACACCTCAGATGTCTCTGGCCCAAATCCCTATCTACTGCCGAAGATGCCACATGCGGACATGACCGGACACTAGGGATTAGATTAGAGGACATGAGATTACAGCACAGTTGTTCATTCAGCAAGCACTTACAGTACATTACATTTCCATAATCCGTAATGCCAAATATGGCATTACTTTACATTCCAGTAGATTTGTTTACTTAACAAACATGGTGTTAAGTGTACATTCTAGAGGATTACTTCATATTACATGGCATTAGAATGACATGATAGTACATGGCACACGATTCATTTACAGTGTTTATTCTATCAGCTCATACTTCTGTTTAGTTCATGTTTCTGTGTTATTCAGATGAAGTGGGTTTAGTAAATATTATCCCAGAAGTGGCCTTGTCTCTGCTGACCTGCATTGACATTAGGGCATAGCCTGGGTCAGGGGTCATATAGCTTCTTTTGCAAAACTTCAGTGTCCAGCAACCATTGATCTACATACATATAGAGGGCTTTTACTGGTCAGAAATATCTGCCATTCTTATTTAACTAGACACATGACTCATATGTACCAAGCTGTGTCTTTGCTGGTACTTGTTTTTATTTTCTTGCCTCCTGTACTCTCCATTTGCCCTGTCTGGGGTTCTGCGCAAGATTTCAGACCCTGTGGAAAATTCTAATTTCTTAACCACATTAGGTTTGATTAGTTTTGTTTTTGATTGATATTGTCATCATTTCACCGTCATCAGGGGCCATAAACAAATAGAACGGAACATCCTATACATTCTATACATGTATTCCCACCTCACTGACTCGTCCTTGTTTTGTTCCGCAGAGAGAAAAGGGACGTGGAACGAGCGGAAGAAGAAGGGGTTCGAGCGGATGAGTGTGGGGGAGGACATGTGTAACTTCGCCACGTTCCGGCCAGCCACTCTCACAGTCACCAACTTCTTCAAACAGGTCAGCGGTCAATACATGCTGGACATCTTGTGTTTTTTTTTGTTGTTCCATTGATCTTTGGTCAAATAGGTCAGTGTGTTGGTTTGTGCTTATCTCTGGTTATATGTGCAGGACTTTGAACATATCTGTGGATGTCCAGTTGGAATAACCATTCATGTGTAGTGTACATATATATATGTTTCTATGCGTGTCGTCTCATGCGTTTGTGTATCTCTGTGTTTGTGTGTTTGTGTGTGCGTGTGTGTATATAGGAAGGTGACAGGTTGAGTGATGAGGATCTGTATAAGTTTCTGGCTGACATGCGTAGACCTTCTTCCGTCCTGAGGAGGCTGAGACCTGTCACTGGTACCTGCACACCCCCAACCTGACCTTACACAACAGTTGCAACTGTTAAACTGCAACACAACGCTCCACATTTACCTCTAAATGACCTTTATCACTACACTTACCAACTTTCTGTAAATTATATCATTGATTACGTTTACATGCACTTCAGTATCCCGGTTATTAGCCTTAAGGGTCATTCACCCCAAGAACGATAACGACAATGATAACAATAATATGAATACGGCGTTCACACATAAACTATAACAATAACGGCATGAAGACGATATTGTTGGGGATCACTTTCAGAGCGATTTTAAGAACGATAAAAAGCTAATAGCCAATCAGAACCCATCAAATTTTAGCCGTCACATTCATTAACACAAGGAGAGACTTCGTTTATCGTTGTTCAGTGTGGACGCTTTTATCGTTATGGTTATAGTTATCGTTATCGTTCTTGGTGTGAATGACCCTTAATCATATTTGGGATGTGGTGTTTACATGAACACAGAGAAACCCGGTTATTAATATCCTTGTATACATGATGAATCCTACTATCCCGGTTACCAACAATAAAGTGTTAGCACAATATTAGCACACCCTATCCTGGTTGTGTGTGTATGTTACTCAAAACCGGGATAAGGGCTTATCCGCGGTATTGAAATTGGGATTATGATGTTTACATGCGCAAATACCAAACCGGTATATACCGGATACTTCAAAATCCCGATCATAACCGGGACACAAGTGCCAGTAAACGCAGTCATTTAGCTTGCTTTAAGGTTTGATGAGTTTGTTTTTGCTTGGTTTGAACTAGGTTTAATGTAGTCATCTTCTGTTTTATCACATTTACCTTTTGTGACTCAAAATGCGCTTTTGAATAATAATCAATAACTTGTATCTTCATTCTTCTTCTCCACTCTCTCTTTCCTTCCCTTCTTCTCCACTCCCTCTCTTTCTATTTTCCTCCCCCTTTTGTCCTCCCTTTCCACATCTCTACCTCTGTCCCTCTCTCTCCCCTCCCTCGCTCTCTTTCAACTCCGTCTTGTTTCTCTCTCCCCCTATCTCTACCTCTCTCCCACTCTTCTCTTCTCTCTTTCTTCTCCCTCTCTCTCCCTCTCTCTCTCTCTCTCTCTCTCTCTCTCTCAGCCCAGTTGAAGATAGACATCTCTCCAGCCCCCGAGGCCCCTCACTACTGTCTGTCCCCTGAGCTGCTGCATGTCAAGCCCTATCCAGACCTGCGCGTGCGGCCCACCAAAGAAGTGCTGGAGTTCCCCGCACGCTATGTCTACACGCCACACACACACTACAGGTGGGGAATCATCCACACCCACATGGAAACACACTCACCCATACATACAGACATTGGCTTGCATGCTGTATGGATATGCTTGAGCAAACACACATAAGTATAAGTATATATACGCTTTTGATCCCGTGAGGGAAATTTGGTCTCTGCATTTATCCCAATCCGTGAATTAGTGAAACACTCAGCACACAGTGAACACACAGTGAGGTGAAGCACACACTAATCCCGGCGCAGTGAGCTGCCTACAACAACAGCGGCGCTCGGGGAGCAGTGAGGGGTTAGGTGCCTTGCTCAAGGGCACTTCAGCCGTGCCTACTGGTCCGGGTTTGAACCGGCAACCCTCCGGTTACAAGTCCGAAGCGCTAACCAGTAGGCCACTGTGCCACAAACACACACTGCCACTTCTACCTCTCTTGAGATTATCTGGTCAAATTGGTTCAAAGACACTTTACACTAGACAGGGATTATTGAATCAATATTTATTTTAAATAACAAAGGCAGTTAGTAACATAAGTAAGTAAGTAACACATAAGTAATAAAATAATAAGTAAGCATGTCCGAAACATTAAAATACAGTATTATATGATATGATGTATTAGCTGAAATGTATTGGCTGGATCTGTTTGTGGGTATGTAAATAGCTTGAAGTATAGTCTTCCAAATAATGGGAGTGTGGAGTGTCCAGTGTGTCTTTTCTTCAGGCAGGTCTTACAACCCATTCTGTAATACACAAAAACACTTTTGTTAACTACAAACACAAACAAATGATCTAACTAACAAAGGCACAACACATTTTCATAGAGTGTCATTGATTCTTTTTTGGTAACACACAGGGTAGATATATATTACATTAGACATATTACTTTTGTGCTTTTGAATACTATGGAGTTTGGACTTGCCTGTTTCTGTAACTGGGTCAACTGTTGGTTCTGAAGCTCAATTTTCTCCCTCTGTTTCTTGGTCCAGTCCAGTAAATCCTTCAGCAGCCTTGAGTGCTTCTGAACTGTGTCCTGAAAGCAAAGACTATTTAGAACCAAGGCAAACTGACAATGCTGATACAGTATAATTATGCTGATGCTGATGCAGAATGATCACAAATCAAATGAACCAATTTCAAAGTGAATTTCAGTCCGTTGGCCTTGACATAAATTTCTCAAATCTCATAAGTGAGTGAGTGTTTTAATAGGAGAGTTTAATAGAATATTTTTTGCTGTCACCAGCTCAGATGGGGGGCCCAACTCTTGCCCTTGAGTCTCTCTAGGCTTTGGTTTCTGTGATAAACCTTTAGGCTGTGTTGAATTGCATTGATTTGTGTCACCTCAAGCTGGTGTGTGGTGAGCGTTCTGGGCCATAATGGCTGCTCTGCATCACCCAGTGAGTGCTGCACATTGGAGGTGGCTAGTAGGGCTGTCACTTTACGTTCGATAATCGATTGCACAATCGATTGGACCAACCAACAAGTTTCGAAAACTAAAATACGGAATCGATTTTAACCAAATATGTACACTATTAATTTTAAACGAATTAAACAAATACAAAATCTAGATGTAACAAAACTCGCAAACAAGCAGAAAAATAACAAAGAATTCCGAAGTGCAGTAAGCATTGCGATAGCTAAAACGAAAATTCCCACCAATTTTACGCACCGGAAACAGCTGTTTCAATCGGCTGCTGTGCTGCTGGTGTTTTGCCAAAAAATTGAGGACAACGCAATCAACCTGTGCGACATGAGAGAGACGAGTGATAGGCCCTAATAACTTGAGGAGTTCGATATGGAAGCACCGGGTTTGGGTATATCAAACTATGGAGAAGGACAAAGCGGTATGTGCAGTCGAGTTCTACGTGGGGCTTAAATTTGTTTGACATTTCTAATTGTAAACGCAGCCACGTTGAAGCCTGCAGTAATGTTTTTCACTGATGTTATGACAGTCCACTCTGCTTATTGTTTTTCGAGAATGTTGCACTCCTGTTTGTCATTGTGCACGAAACTTCACGCCAAGAAATCATCAGAAATATTGCTGGCTTGTGCGTCTTCAAGCGCCCCCTTTACGTTCGTAATGCCTGTTAGTTGTTTGTGGATTGGCCTATATTTGGCGTTGAAAATTTAAACGTCTTTAGACATGAAAAATCGATTTTACAATCGATTCAATAAACAATTATGTCTCAAGAATCGAACAGGATTTTTTCACAAAAGTGACAGCCCTAGTGGCTAGTGAGTTAGTTCCCCTTTTACTGTAAAGTGCTTTTGGTGCCTTCATAAGGTGCTATATAAATGCAAGTTGTTGTTGGTTTGTTGTGGTTGTCATTGGTTTGTTGTTGTTGTTGTTGTTGTTGTTGTTGCTGCTGTTGCTGTGGTGTACCTTGAGTGATTTGACGTTGTCAGGGCTGGCGCTGGTGAGGGTGGACTCCAGTCCACTAAGCTTCATCTTGAGCTCCAGCTCCTCCTGCTGCACCTGCTCCACCTTCCCTTTAGCCTGCTGGGCGGTGCTCTTAAGATCCGCAGTCTGTGCCTGGGAACCACACCAGAAATGGCACTCATGTTCACATATACGTCAAGTCTGTCACGTGTTTTTAAATAAGGGTCTTGCTCTTAATGGATGCTTTTTGGGCAAAGACGCTAAGAGTACAGGTATACATTTTTGTCAATATATGTGCTCTGTGGATTTTAGACCCGTGGGTCCATGGTTGTTTTAACACCTTAATCAACTGTCTCAATCCATTCAAAGATCTACTAGCACTCTCTGAAACCAGGACCTTCAGGGCAAATTAAACAACCAATTTGTGAGATAGACACCACTTTTGTTTTTACGTTAGTAGTGACCGCCTCAGTTAGTGACCTCTTTATCACAACAGTCAATATTTAAACATA
>NC_063194.1:3865128-3872628 GCF_017589495.1 Alosa alosa
TATAATGTAATGTTTAGGTGTGTACACGTGTCATTGTTTGTGTATCTATGTTTGTGTCCTTGCAAATATGTGTGTGTGTGTTTGTGTGTGCGCCAGTGTGCATGTGTATGTGTGTGTGTGTGTGTGTGTCTGTGTGTTTGCGTATTGTTCGTGCCTTTGAACAACATGACTGCTCTTATAGGTGCAGCTCCCTGGAATGAAATGGGTCGATAATCACAAAGGGGTCTTCAACGTGGAAGTAACCGCTGTGTCCTCTGTTCATACTCAGGTATGGTGCGCAGTACACACACACACACTGTAAATCACCAAGCAAAGATTACTTACAGGCCATGTATAGATATGCTTTATTAGATATACACTTTATTGCCACTCAACAATGTTGGTGGTAATTGTTTACAGAAAGTACAGAAAGAAAGAAAAAATAAACGTTAAATAGATAAATAGTCCAGATGAGTTTTGTGTTATAAAGCATATATCTATACATGACACAGGAGTCTGAAGCGTCTGTAGTGTCTTCCAGAGGTAGACATATTCCAATACTCGTTAAGTGTGTGTGTTTGTATGTGTGTGTCTCAGGATCCTCACCTGGACAAGTTTTTCACCCTGGTGTATGTGCTGGAGGAGTACTCCTTCCCATTCCGGCTGAAGGACGTCATCATCACTGAGGCCAACGTGGAGGCCGAGCTCAAGGCCAGCATGGCTGCCCTCAAGGGGGCGCTGTTGGACACTTGCGTGCGCTTCCTGCACCAGCTGCTCAGCAAACTCATCTTGCTCATTGTGCACCCGCCCGTCATCGCTGGTCAGATCGGTGAGGGGGTGGGGGGAGACGCCATTAGACTTTGCTTCCAAGGTTTAATGAGCGGTGTTGTATGGAAAAATGCACTCTGTCTCAGATATGAAAGAATTTTTGTAGTGTGGTTTTTTCCCCAGCAGTAAGGTGGTCCAGAAATCAGTTTACACAGTTTACAGGACTTGGCAAAAACACTGTACTTTTCACTGTACTTTTGCTCCCTGAATATCAATCTCCTTTTCCCTCTTTTTGCCATTGTGTATGTCTTTTTTTTTTATTATTTTTTTTTTTTAATTTTGTTCTCTCTCTCTTTCTTTCTCTGTTTCTCTCTCTCTCTGTCTGTCTCTTTGTGTGTTGCTCCGTGTAGTGAACCTGGGCCGAGCGGCCTTCGAGGCCATGTCGCTGCTGGTGAACCAGATCCACAAGAACCTGGAGGGCAACCAGGACCAGCACGGCCATAACAACCTGCTGGCTTCCTACATCCACTATTCCTTCCACCTGCCCACCTCTGAGCCCATGTCGCCCCCTAATGGTAAAACACTGGAACTTCCTCAGCACACAAGCGTGATCAATGATTTGTGTTTGTGCTTTATGAAGGACAGTCCCATTCGAGTCACATAGTGTACATGCTGTCTACATTTTTTCTAAAAATGCAGAGTTTCATACTTAGGTGCTTAGTATAGTTTCTAAGTTTCGAAACAAGACAACTGTAAACAAGAGAATGATGATGCTGACAGTGTTGACAGGAACATAAACTAGCCTGCAAACTGAACTTGTATTTACGGTTTAATGATGGTTGTGATATTGCTGTGATTTTGGTATTGCTTCATGGTCAAGTCAAGACGAATGGAAGATATGCAGTACGCTAGCCTGGAAGCCAGCCTGAATTTACCCCACCCACAAAAATTTGAGTTTGGGAAATTCGGTCTGGAATTCTGTCTGGAATCCATTGAGAAGTGTACTGGTATATGCCCTGTCGATACGCAGATAAATTCGGTCTGGAATTCTGTCTGGAATCCATTGAGAAGTGTACTGGTATATGCCCTGTCGATACGCAGATACGCAGATGAACAGATGAGCAGCAGGGATTTAGTCATCCACGTCAACCCGAGTGCGCTTGAGTTGATTTTGTTTACAACAAATAGGATGTTTTTATACAAGATATCGACAACGCAATAACTTTTAAAGACGAGCAGAAAACAAGAGATTAAGGCATTTGTCGAAAAAAAAGATGTTTTTGCAGTTCTCCCTACAGGTTTTCTATCCAGTTGCGTGCAGAGGCACCCGCCCCCCACCCACCCCCCCGTATTGGTTGAAACATCCCAGAATCAGAACCAAATGACATATAATTGGACTCCAAATTATGAAAACAACAACAACACATTACATTTATATAGCGCTTTCTCAACACTCAAAGCACTTTATAGTGAAAGGGGAACCTCACTAATCACCACCAATGTGTAGCACCCACCTGGGTGATGCACGGCAGCCATTATGCGCCACAACACTCACCACACACCAGCTTGAGGTGGAGATTGAAGGAGTGAATGAGCCAATTACAGTGGGGGATGATTAAGGGGCCAGATTAAATAAGCCAGCTTGGGAATTTAGCCAGGACACCAGGGAACCCTCTACTCTTTGCGATAAGTGCCATGGGATCTTTAAGGACCACAGTGAGTCAGGACCTCGGTTTAACGTCTCATGCGAAGGATGGAAGGCTAGCAGCACAGTGGTCTTAGGAGAATGATTGAGAACCCCTGAGGTGAGACCCCCATGTTTGGTCCACATTGTATGCATAAGGTATGCATTTTAATCAGCAAGTGTGCTTGTGGAGAATTTGCTTTGCTTGCTGTCCTCCACCATGTGTTTGCATAAGTTGTCATCCTCACCCTCCTGCACCTGTGTCTCCTCTGCTGTCCAGCGGGCACACCGACCTATGAGATGCCCATCCAGTACGCCACCCTGTCCCGTGCCACCGCCCGGCCCAGCAGCCTCCACCTGTCCCGCTCCAAGAGCATCAGCAACTCCAACCCCGACCTGGCCACCACCCCCACCCCCGACGAGGAGGTGCAGAGGATCATCGGCAGCAAGGTACCCAGCCCCAACCCACCCCACCCCACCGGGCCCCTAGTCCTACGGTCAGAAGTCTCTACATTCTGTTCTGGTCTTTGTGCTTTGTTAGTTCATCCTGTGCAGACTAACAGTTTCAAGACTAGCAATGAAAGCAGGGCTTAGGGCAAGGTGTATACTCTTTCTCACGTGTCTGAAAGCATAGTGAAGACTAGTGCTGCCTAGTGCACTGCTCTCTGTCCATAGGGTGGACAACATTACAGCAGCGCTAGTGCTGCCTTGCTTGTGCATCAATGCACCAGGCAGTACTAGTCCTCACCATGCTCTCCATGTTCTGTTATGGATGGAACAGTAACAATTCATATAGAGTTACTTTTGGACAGCCCGTAGAATTACAAACAGTAGAACAGGGTGTGAATACAGGGAGTAAATACATTTGTAGATGTGTTACTGATGTTGTTTTGATTGGTATTTGGCCATTCTACAACATTCTATACCAAATGAAATATTGTCGAGGGGTTTTGTGCACAGAAGAGCAGCATGTTTGTCTATTCTACTGTATCTAATTCTATGACGTCTCATTTATGTATTTTGTTCTGTCA
Organism: Alosa alosa; assembly: GCF_017589495.1. NCBI lineage: Eukaryota > Metazoa > Chordata > Actinopteri > Clupeiformes > Clupeidae > Alosa > Alosa alosa. Next base: position 3,868,591 of record NC_063194.1, read on the forward strand.
GTGTAAAGGTATGCAATACACATACACATTTCACAGAGTATAGCAGTTAGGTACCAGATTAAAAATGATAGTCACCGTCCTTGTGCAAAACCTGTGCAAACCTCAATGCTCTTGTGAACTGGTTTATCTTTTGAAAAAATATACATATGCTACATATAGCCAGCATGCAGATAGTGATCTGTATGGTTGATGTCTGGGAGTGCCTTCTATTGTTTGACCGCTTTGATTACTGCTGCATAAAGCTTCACTTCCTGTTTGAAGACCGCAAGAAGTCCTGTCTTGTGATGCGTTTCCTGTCCCCCCCCCCCCCCCCCCAAAATGTCTTCCTGTGCTCTGAGCTGAAGTCTTGTTGATCTGCAGAGGATCTTGATCTCCATGTCTGGGGTTGCCATATATGTGTGTACAGTACATGCACTCCTGTGCATATGGGGGTTGCCGCTGCCAATGTCAATGACGCAATCTGTGTGCTGTGCTTCTGTCCACCTGTGTGTCCGTCCACCCTGTTGTCCCCTCTGTCCTCTCCGTGTCCTCTGTCCTCCACCTCTCCCCCGTTTTCCCTCCTCATCTCCCCCTCTCCCACTGTCACCCCTTCCTCTCGTCCTTCCTGTCCCTGGACCCTCCCTCCTGGTGTGTTTGTGCCCTGTGTGTGTGTGTTTGTGTTGTTGTTGGCTGATGAGCAGGGGATTGACCGCTCTCACTCCTGGGTAAACTCCGCTTACGCTCCGGGTGGCTCCAGGTCCGTGCTCCGCCGCAACCCCAACTCCAGCTGTGAGCTCAAGCAGGTGCCTACCCCCCCCTACCTATACCCCATACCTATACCCCATACCCCCCAGGCATGTGTCCTCTACACTACCCGATACACAGACGCACACGGACACTCACGCACATTATAAACACTCACACACACACACACCACCCTATGTCCTCCTCCTGAGGTGTCCTCGCCCCAGTCTTTCTCCTCCTCCTCCTCCTCCTCTTCCTCCTTTTCTTCCTCTTCTTCCTCTTCTTCCTCTTCCTCATCCCCATCGACCGAACCTTCTCCTTTCGCCTCTTGTCATCCCGTCCACCATCTTTTCCACCAGCCCCTCCTCTCCTGGTATGTCCAGACGCACCACAGACCTTCTTGTCATGCTTTTGCTCTCAGCCATTCAATCAGCCAGTCTCATTCTCCCATGACCTGCGTCATACTCATGTGCTCTAGGGGCCTGTCAGTAGAGGGACAGCGCCGGACCAGGAGGCCCCAGAGAAGTGAGGACTTTCCCTCGCCAGCTTTTCTTTAGCTGGTTGTTGGTGGTCAATGACCAGTGAGTTGCCACTGGCAATCTAATGGGCACCCTGTTATTCTGTGAAGAAACAAAATGTCCACCAGCATCAGCTAAATAAATCCCTTGGTGTGGGACTCCACAAGTCTAACAGGGAGATCGGTGTGTGTTAGCTCTGGTGTGTGTAAGCAAGGGCAAGCGGATGAATAGCTCTCCAGTTACGTTTGTCATCTCTCATTGGCTCTGTGATCTCATCATGCCAGCAGAGTCTGACTAAAGCAAAGGATTTCTTTTAGCATTAAAGGTTTCTCACAAAAGTAAAGGATTTCTTTTAGCATTAAAGGTTTCTCACAAAAGTAAATGGTTTCTTGTAGCATTAAAGGTTTCTCACAAAAGTAAAGGGTTTCTTTTAGCATTAAAGGTTTCTCACAAAAGTAAAGGATTTCTTTTAGCATTAAAGGTTTCTCATAAAAGTAAAGGATTTCTTTTAGCATTAAAGGTTTCTCACAAAAGTAAAGGATTTCTTTTAGCATTAAATGTTTCTCACAAAAGTAAAGGGTTTCTTTTATTTCTTTTAGCATTAAAGGTTTCTCACAAAAGTAAAGGGTTTCTTTTAGCATTAAAGGTTTCTCACAAAAGTAAAGGGTTTTTTTTAGCATTAAAGGTTTCTCACAAAAGTAAAGGATTTCTTTTAGCATTAACATTTTCACCTTGGTGTTGGCAAGGTAGTCCACAGAGGATGTGAGCTAAACTGACAGACGTTTGACCTGTTATTTGAGTGGGTGGCAGGTTTAGTCTCCATCCTCTTTGAAAAACCTTGTTACTGGTGGTCAACTCCATGCCTGGAGGGGATGGACTGCCCAGAGTTCTCTCAGCTCTTGAGCACTGGATGCTGCAAAATGTCCTCTCATCCATGTCTGAGAACGTTGGCAGGTCCATCAAAAGGTGACCCCTACATTCACCAGCCCTCCAGGGATCGAGATTCAAAGTCATCTGTCATCCATCCATTCATCTGTTTCATGTCACTCTCTTCCACCATGGTTTTCTCTCTCTCTCTCTCTCTCTCTCTCTCTCTCTTTGTGTTTCTTTCTTTCTTTTCCTCTCCCTCTTCATCACCCCATCCTACTCTTGTCCATGGCTCTGTGGAAGGCGATCGAGCGAGGCTCTAATCGCATGTCTGCCTTCCTGGAGAGCTCCACCTTCTTTCCTGCTCCCACACGGCAACTAGCCAAGAAGGTAACACACACACACACACACACACACACACACACACACACACACACACACGATGACTGATAAATGGTGAAATCAAATATTGCTATGCTTGCAAACACGAACTTTCACACACACACACACACACACACACAAAGACCGATTAAATGGTGAAACAAATATTGCTATGCTTGCAAACACGAACTTACACACACACACAATGACTGATTAAATGGTGAAATCAAACATTGCTATGCTTGCAAACACATAAACTCTCTCTCTCTCACACACACACACTAACACACACACACACACACACACACACACACACACACACACACTGCTGATGTTGATTGGCAAGCCTACATGGACACCCAGGCTAGCCATACATGGGTTCCAGACTCTCCCAGTATTTATAAGATCCACTCCACTGCTTTGTGAATCAGTGGATCTGCCCAACACAGGGAGGAAGTGTGTTTGTCTTGAATAGATGACTGCTTAACATCATAGACATTTTGTGGCAGTTTGAGACATTGACCTAGTATGCTAATGTTAAAAAGTAATCCGAGCATGCTTTAGTATAGAATAAAATGTGATACATACTGGTAATAAAGTATATATCTGTGTAGGTGTTTGAAATAAGGTACTGATGATAATGTCAATCCTATCTCTACTAACTGCTGTTGTACTTGTGTATGAATGGGTGCCTTGTTCTCGTTGTGTGTGTGTGCGTGTGCGTGCGTGTGTGTGTGTATGTTACCCAGCTGCTTCATGAGGAGTTGGCTCTGCAGTGGGTGGTGAGCACCAGCACAGTGAGGGAGGCCGCCCTGCAGCAGGCCTGGTTCTTCTTCCAGCTCATAGTCAGTACCACCAGAGGACCTCCTCTGACTATATAGAATATATGTATATATGTAGAATCGTATATGCATGTACAAGATTATGGACATACTTGCTATCCACTTCAGTTATTGAAGTGCTGTCCACTTCACTGTTATTGAACAGCCCATTCATACCAGTGTAGACTGTGCATGATGTCGAAATTGGTGCTAGTCATTCTAATAGAATTTTATTGAATTATTATTATTATTATTATTATTATTATTCAGAACTCAATGCACATAGTATGTTAACTTTAATATTTATTAAACTATAATATTTACTGCCCGGGGAACCAGACTGTTTAGTAACCCCATCCTACCCATTCAACCAGGTGAAGAGCATGTCCCACCATCTCTTCCTGTCTGCTCGCCTCGACACTCCCAGACGTCAGCGCTTCCCTGACCGCTTTGTGGACGACATCGCCGCCCTAGTGTGCGCCATCAGCGCAGACATCGCTAGCCGATACCACAAGGTACCAGCATTTGATTATCTTCTGTTTAGGGGTGGGGGGTGTGGGGGGAGGGTGGTCTGGTCTTATCAGTCGGTGGTCTGGATGTTTATTCAGTCGCTTAATAAGGTGCTGGAAGTGGTGTGTACTACAATGAAAAGTGTAATGTATCTCGTATACGTTACTGTTTATAAAGTTCAAACACTATTTTTTTTCTCTCTTCCTCTCTCTCTCTCC
>NC_063194.1:3875128-3902628 GCF_017589495.1 Alosa alosa
CCCCCCCAACCACACACACACACACACACACAGACATAACCCCCCACAGACACCCCCTCTCCTATCAGAGTCACTCATGCCGGCACATCTATATAGACATGGTGTCACAGTAATGGAATGCCCACACACATGTGGATGTGTACACAGACATGGCCTCTTCCACACAGCATGAGCCATACAGTACTCTTGGGCAGAGGGCAGAGTGGAGACAGTTTATATGGGGGCGAGAGCACCTGATGACAGAGACACTACATACACACTCCACTCACACACATTCCACAATAGGGCCTCCAACACCGCTACTGTTTTTTTTATTTTTTTTTTTACTCCTTTTCTCCCATACCCTTCTTTCTTTCTTTCTTTCTTTCTTTCTTTCCCATGGTTGATATTTCATGGTGTCCTTTCATTGATTTATTCTTTTCATTTGTTCATTCATCTGTTCATTTAATTCTCTCTGTCTTTCTTTCTTTTCTTTCCCTCCTTTTTTATGATTGTTTTTCATGGCTCTTTCATTCATTTGTTCTTTCTCTCCATCTTTCCTCCTCTCCTGGTCTCTCTCTCTCTCTATCAGGGTGTTCTTCCTGCATAAGAAGGCCATCAGTGCGCTCCACTCTCTGCTGTGCAGCCACGACTCCGACCCGCGCTACACCGACCCGCAGGTGCGCGCCCACGTCGCCCAGCTCTACCTGCCACTCATCCCCATCGTCATGGAGACGCTGGGCCAGCTGCACGACTTCACCGGTGGGTGCGCCGCGCTGATGTGTCAGCTCCCCACTCTCTGCATCTGTTTTACTTAGCGGCTCCTTCAGTCGCTGAAGGAATGAGGTCATTTAGAAAGAAGGTCAGAGTAGCGGTTCCTCTGTAGTGCTGCCAGCAGCATTGCACCATACGTGTCTGATCAGGTCTAGTTGGCAAACAGCGCACCTATGATTCAGCTAATAGCAGGCCTGGTAATGATGTGATGTGGTTTTAACAGTGTTGTGTGCTGACAGAGGCACACGTTTAAAACATGAGAGGCTTTTCATGACTGGTAAGCATTGTGTGTGAAGAGTGTTTTGTGGTGTGTTGACATCCTCTGGTTTGCCTGCTTTCGTCGCACGCATTCCACAGACACCACCCCTACCCGCGTGCGCCACGCCTCGGCGCTCCAGGACGACGGTGACCCAGACGGCAGCACCATCAGTCAGTCTGTCGCCATGGCGATCGCCGGCTCGCCCCTGCCGCACTCCAAAGCAAACCCCTTTGCGCTTCCCTCAACGGTGAGTGGTAGAGCACGGCACAGATTCCTCAGCACAACCCCCAGAGCACTGAAGCTGCCTGTTTGCCATCTTAAGAGAACACACACACACACACACACACACACAGTGGCGGGGTGGTGTTTTCATTCAGTTCCTCTAGTGCCCATTCAAGCATCAAACCTGCTGGAGGAGAGAGAGTGTTAAATAATTCAGGGGTGTCCAAGGGGATGGAGGAGCATAATTATGGCAGTCCTGATGTGCACTCCTTCTGGAACGTTCCATCTTCATGAGAATGAGGTCAGCAGTGCAACGCTCCAACTGGACACTAGGGGAGCAGTCTAAGTTGAAGGCACGGCCCTGCAATAAGTTTGTCTGCCACCAGAGGGCGAAGCTAGTTTCCTGTCTGTTCGGCAATTCCATTGTTAGACCGTAGAGGTGGTGGAAACGTCATCTTCCAGGCAGCGCTGCCACCGTCGACTCAAAGGCACCTACTCCTAACCATAACCCTAACCTTAACCCATGTCTAACCCTAGCGCCTTCCAGGCAGCGCTGTATTTGAAACGTTGGGAGCTTAAAACACCAAGAAACCCCTAGAGGGCTCTGTTGATTAGAGTGGACAGGTCAGTCATCACATAGATACAATGGGCATAAACTCTTTTTTTGTATCACCCTGAAGAAAGCTTAGGATGTCAATAGGCAGTCAAGCAGAGATGTGGTCCACACACTGTGTAGAGGTATAAAAACCATTGTAAGTTAATCCAGGTGATCTCTCCATCGTTTCGTCTGGCCGTTCATCATTTGTTTGTGTGCACTTTTCTCCCCGTGCTGTGGCCAGGCGGGGCGTCAGTGCAGCTGTCTGTCGGCGGAGTGCAGCCGGACGCTGCTGGTGTGCTTCCTGTGGGTGCTGAAGAACGCGGACGCCTCGCTGCTGGAGCGCTACATCTCTGACCTGTCCGTCATCCAGATCAACCGCCTGCTCGACCTGCTCCACCTCTCCGTCTCCTGCTTCGAGTACAAGGTACCGGCGAGTGTGTGCGGACACACACATATACACACACACACACCTCCTGCAGGGGCTGTAGTTGGAAAAGCTCCACAGCTCTCCTGCTTTGCTTTTTATACTTCTCATCTCAGTGCTACTCACTCTATCAGCAAAATCACAAGAGTCTGATTTACACATCAGTTAGTGGTGTGAGAGCACAATGGCTCCTCGGCTCCTCAATAACAAATGGAGGCCCAGTAGATTAAGACAGCAGGAATCCCTTCCCCACACACACACACACACACACACACACTCTCTCACACACACACTCACACACACACACACATAATGTGAATTGTACTGGAGGAGGGAGAATAAGACTGCTAGAATAGTCTTCTGTGGACTGCTCTGCTCTGCTCTGTGTTGAGCTCCACATAGTTTGGAACAGTCTCAGTGTCCTAATAAACAGACTAAATGACAGCTGCCCTGTGTGAGCGGTGTGCTGTGTGCTGTGTGCGGTGTGCTGTGTGCTGTGCTCCCAGGGGAAGAAGGCTCTGGAGAGGATCAACAGCTTGACCTTCAAGAAGTCGCAGGACATGAAGGCTCGCCTGGAGGAGGCCATCCTGGGCACCATCGGGGCCAGACAGGAGATGGTGCGACGCTGCAGAGGTATGTGTGTGTGTGTGTGTGTCTTTGTAGGTCCAGTTGGTTCGCATATCCCTGTGTTGGTCTGCATGTTATAGTGTGTGTGTGTGTGTGTGTTTCCTGTGTGTGTGCCAGCATATTTATGTGTGTGTGTCTCTTGTGTGCCAGCATTTCTAGGTGTGTGTGTTTGCATACAGCTTGTTTAGCCTCTCTGTTTTGCTCTCTGTTTGTGCAGAGAGGAGTCCGTATGGCCAGGAAAATGTCAGATGGAGGAAAAATGTCACTCACTGGAGACAGAACACAGACAGGGTTGACAAGTAAGTCTTTCTTTCTCCCATCCTCACACACACACACACACACACTTTACTCTACTATCACACTATCTCCCTCTTTCTACCTGTCTCTTTTCTCTTTTTGCCCCTATTCCGTCCCCCCTCTCTCTCTCTCTCTCTCTCTCTCTCTCTCTCTCTCTCTCCTCTCTCTCTCTCTCCTCTCTCTCTCTCTCTCTCTCTCCTCTCTCTCTCTCTCTCCTCTCTCTCTCTCTCTCCTCTCTCTCTCTCTCTCTCTCCTCTCTCTCTCTCTCCTCTCTCTCTCTCTCTCTCCTCTCTCTCTCTCTCTCTCCTCTCTCTCTCTCTCCTCTCTCTCTCTCTCTCTCCTCTCTCTCTCTCTCTCTCTCTCCTCTCTCTCTCTCTCCTCTCTCTCTCTCTCTCTCTCTCTCTCTCCTCTCTCTCTCTCTCTCTCTCTCCTCTCTCTCTCTCTCTCTCTCTCTCTCTCCTCTCTCTCTCTCTCTCTCCTCTCTCTCTCTCTCCTCTCTCTCTCTCTCTCTCTCTCCTCTCTCTCTCTCTCTCTCTCCTCTCTCTCTCTCTCTCTCTCTCTCTCTCTCTCTCCTCTCTCTCTCTCTCTCTCTCTCTCCTCTCTCTCTCCGTCCCCCCTTGCTCCTCTCTCTCTCTCTCTCTCTCTCTCTCTCTCTCTCTCTCTCTCTCTCTCTCTCTCTCTCTCTCTCTCTCTCTCTCTCTCTCTCTCTCTGGCTGACACTCCCTCTCTAGTTTACATGTTGGCATCAGTATGATCTGAGTAATGCCAAAGTAAGCCACTGAGGTAATGAATTATAGAACTACATCTCAGTGCCTACTTATGAACAACACATGACTTTGTTTTTGTGTGTGTGTGTCTGTGTGTGTCTGTGTGTGTCTGTGTGTGTGTGTGTGTGTGTGTGTGTTTGTGTCTTCTAGCAGGACCAAAGCAGAGGTGGAACAGGAGTCTCTGGTGGATGGAAACTTGGCCACGGAGGCGTCCCTGATTGTGCTGGACACACTGGAGATCATTGTCAAGGTAAAGCCTCCTTCAGAGCCAATCAATCAGACGCAGACAGTGCCCCCCTCCTACAGCCAGCTGCTAATCCTGACCAGACTGCCCACAGCAAGGCTATATTTTATAACTTATATTAGAACTCGCCGCCTTAAACACACATGGACTAAATGCTGCCTGTGTGATGGGTGTGTGTGTGTGTGTATGATGACTGTCGGGTGTGTGTGTGCATGTGCGATATGTACGTATGATGGGTGTTTGTGAGTCATGTTTGTTTGTGTGTGTGTGTGTGTGTGTGTGTGTGTGTGTGTGTGTGTGTGTGTGTGTGTGTGTGTGTGTGTGTGTGTGTGTGTGTGTTCTCAGACGGTGGTGGCGTCGGAGCTGAAGGAGAGTGTTTTGGGAGGGGTGCTGCGAGTTCTCCTCCACAGCATGGCTGGTAACCAGAGTGCCCTGTTCCTTCAACACTGCTTCACCACGCAGAGAGCGCTCGTCTTCAAGGTGTGTGTGTGTGTGTGTCAGTGTCTGAGAAAATACATGCACAGTCATATATATCAATGACCTTTAGTCCACACTGTATGCAAAATGATGTGGTATTCTTGTGGTGTTCTTGACCATAAACACGTGTGTGTGTGTGTGTGTGTGTGATGGGTGTGTGTGTGTGTGTGTGTGTGTGTGTGTGTGGTCAGTTCCCAGAGATGCTGTTTGAGGAGGACACAGAGCTGTGTGCGGATCTGTGTCTGCGTCTCCTCCGCCACTGCAGCAGCAGTGTGGCCTCTGTACGCAGCCACGCCAGCGCCTCCCTCTACCTGCTCATGAGACAGAACTTTGAGATCGGCAACGTAAGAACACCACACACACATATACACATGTACACACACATACGCATATACTCAGACACACACATATACTGTACACACACACACACACACATATACACATGTACACACACATACGCATATACTCACAGACACACACACACACACATGTACACATGTACACACACATACGCATATACTCATAGACACACACACACACATATACTGTACACACACACACACACACACACACACACACACACACACACATATACACATGTACACACACATACGCATATACTCACAGACACACACACACATATACTTTACACACACACACACATATATATACACATGTACACACACATACGCATATGCTCACAGACACACACACACACATATACTGTACACACACACACACACACACACACACACACACACATATACACATGTACACATGTACACACACATACGCATATACTCACAGACACACACACACACACACACATATACTGTACACACACACACACACACACATATACACTTACACATGTACACACAGATATCCATATACACACACACACACACAGTGCTCTTCTCCACATACTTATGGAAAAGAACACCGACATCTGCCAGATAAATAATACCACTCACACAAACACCTTCAATCAGGTATTATTCTCCTGTCTGCTGCACTCAAGCTCAGAGAATAACTTTCTCTCTTGCGCACACTGGATTAACCAAGTAATGAGCGAGCAGCATACGAGCATCATTATTAGAACAATGGGTCTATGCTATATGTCTTTATACATAAGCTGGTGAAAAATGCACTGCACATTGTATGTTAAATACTGTTAGCTCATATGGGACGTCTTCATCATGTCTCCTTGCTGTGGTGCAGAACTTTGCACGTGTGAAGATGCAGGTGACCATGTCCCTGTCCTCCCTGGTGGGAACGTCGCAGAACTTCAATGAGGAGCACCTGCGACACTCGCTCAAGACCATCCTCACCTACGCAGAGGATGACCTTGAGCTGCGCGACTCGCCGTTCCCTGAGCAGGTGAGTGGACAGGACGCTCCACTGGGTACAGACCATGGGGCTGCAGCGCTGGACGCAGCGTTAGGTCCATCACGAGGCACAGTGCTAATTACAGTGCAGGCCACAGTGAAGAGCCGCTCACGCCAAGAAGGATAACTATATCAGTAACGGCAAAAAAGTACCGTTCTAGCTAATATGAATGATGACGTCCACACATAAACTATAACGTTAGCGATATGAAGAACCATATTGTTGAGGGAACACTTTCAGAGCAATTTTAAGAACAATAGAAAGTTATAAGCCAATCAGAATCCATCAAATTTTAGCTGTCACATTCATCAACACAAGGAGAGACTTTCCTTATCGTATACCGTAAAACTCCAAATAATAGCCCAGGATTTTATTTTCCCAAACTGCAGCGGCTAGTATTAGAGACAGGCGTCTATACAATTTCCTTTACACAAAACTTTTCCTCTGCAAAGATGGAAAATGTTATGGAATTAATAATTTCAAACACACTGAATGTCTACCCTGACTAGGCTATCCGATGACAATTACGGGACATCAATCATTTAGTGTTGAGATAAAATGCAAATAGCAGGAATAGCCAGAACAGATGAAACACGTTTTAATCAAACATAATTTACAAAGACAGTATTACACTGAAAGCTCATATTTTGTCACTAGCAACCTAGCCTATATCGGTCCTCTGTCAAAAACAGTTGCATTATCAGCCCTGACCAAAACCGTTCAGGAATTATTTAAGCTGTTCAGTGTTCTATCGTTACAGTTATCTTCATAGTTTTCTTTCCAGGTGTGAATAGCCCATAATGGAGAGTATAGGCACAGTGGTGTAGAGGCTAGAGTTCTGAGCACTGCAGAGAACACAGTGGTGGTTACAGTGAAATGTCCAGTATAGCAGAGGGCAGTGCACAGCACTGGATACAATAAAGGCTGTAGTCCTGGGCATAGCAGGGGTCCAGTGATGGATGTAGTGGAGCGAGAGGGAGAAACCCACCCTAGTTCACACAGTAGCACCCATATATGGAGAACAGCTCTCCAGCTGCGGCATTCTCAAAAGATCTTAGACGTCAGCCCTAATCTGACGCATCTGATTCTAGTCATCCCATACTTCTGAGGTCTCTGGTGAGCTGAAGGATAGAATGAGGAGCCGGAACCACCTCCTGTCTTTAGAGTCAGGGGTAGGGGCAAAGCCACACACACACACACACATCACCACAGTCTAACGGCTACCAACAAGGCAGCAGATCTGTTTCTAATGATGATAGTGTGTGTGTTTGTGTGTGTTTGTGTGTGTTGTGTGTGCGCGTGTGTGTGCTCGTTCCTCAGGTCCAGGATCTGGTGTTCAACCTCCACATGATTCTCACAGACACGGTGAAGATGAAGGAGCACCAACAGGACCCAGAGATGCTGCTGGACCTCATGTACAGGTGCGGTGGCCATCCAGTCCCATGTGGCTATTGTACTGTACACACCACAGACATAGAGAAGAGACCAATGGGAGACAGACCACTTCAGCTTACTGTATTTCTCACCTACACTTTCCTAATGATTACAGCTCATAATGGCTTTTGTTGTATAATTAATGTGCTAGTTCTTTTAATCAGGCCCCTTGTGTTGCTAATGGGATTGAAATATTAGGTATTAGTACCTAAAATATTATATTCGTACATTGAAATACTGAGTATCAGATCATTTAATCAGAGCGCCCGTGGGTTCCCCCTCCTTAGAAACATGGAACATAATGTGCCTGGATTTGGAAAATCCGTTCTCCATTGTATGGTGTAGACACACAAACACACACACACACACACACGTAAACACATACACTCAGTTGATGAGTAGAGGCTTACAGAGATGATGTTCCTCCATGTGACGCCATGTGATTCCCCTCAAGATGACAATACCTCATAGACAGGACACTGAATTGGCTACTGAATGGTCTGATTAGAGTGAATATGATGGGAAACACATGATGGCCAACGTTCATTAGAAAGAGTCCGGGGCCCTACTTAACATGCTTGGTAAAACCACCTCCTCCACCATCTAAACACAAACACAAAGTCCTCCCCACGTAGAACAAGGATGTATAATCCCAACACTGGCTATACAGTAGATCCCTTATCAAGATCTCTAACACGTACCTGCTATTAGACCAGTGCCTAACAGATTCAAACTATGGTGGATTTTGCTTCATGCTTCATGATAGCCTGTACATGCTTTTGGAATTTTTCCTCTTAGGTAGGTGGTTGGAAGTCAGGATAAACAAGAGTATAGTCACCTCAAGTGTCTTTTGATGATCCTGGGAAATGGCAGAGCCAATAATAGAGAATATTCTGTAGCATCCCCTCAAAACCATGGCTCTGCTCTTTCACTGACCTCAGGATCGCCAAGGGTTACCAGAACTCACCAGACCTGCGTCTGACGTGGCTGCAGAACATGGCAGGGAAGCACTCAGAGAGGGGCAACCACGCGGAGGCAGCCCACTGCCTGGTGCACAGCGCCGCCCTGGTGGCCGAGTACCTCAACATGCTGGAGGACTGCCGCTACCTGCCCATCGGCTGTGTCTCCTTCCAGGTGAGCAGCACCAGCAGTGTGTGTGTGTGTGTACTGTATGTAGGTGTGTCTGCTTGTGTGTGTGTGTGTGTGTGTGTGTGTAGCTTTTGCAATGCAGCTGGTGTTCAGCTCTAGTCTCACACCCATGTGTCTCTCTCTCTGTCTCTCTCTCTCTCTCTCTCTCTCTCTCCTCCCTGAGTGCAGAGCATTTCCTCCAACGTGCTGGAGGAGTCTGCTGTGTCTGATGACATCCTGTCTCCTGAGGAGGAGGGCATCTGCGCTGGGAAATACTTCAGCGAGTCCGGCCTGGTGGGGCTGCTGGAGCAGGCCGCCTCCTCCTTCCACATGGTGAGAGTCACGCCGGTGTGTGTGTGTGTGTGTGTGTGTGTGTGTGTATGGTGAGCCACAGAGTCTGCTTTGAGTTGGCTACTGAAGTGCTGCAAGACAGCAGCTGTGGGTAGTGAGTCAGTCTCTTTCTTTTCTCTTTCTCTTTCTCCATTATTCTCACTCCCTCATTCTCACCATCTCACTCTTCCATTTTCTCCCGCTCTTGTCTCGTGGGAGATGATCAGCAAATTGCTTTTGAAAGTATGTGGCAAAGGGCGTAGTACTCTTGCTGTCATTCTTTTTTTAACAGAGGATGTATGAACTACGACCAGGAAGTGGACTGTTGAAAGTGTTTTAATGGCATGTTTATGCTTTGACAAAAGGCGTGATGGATAAATCTCTATCTCATGTCTTTCTCTGTCTCCCTCTCTGTCTCTCTGTGTCTCTCTCTCTCTCTCTGTCTCTCTCTCTCTCTCTCTCTCTGTCTCTCTCTCTCTCTGTCTCTCTCTCTCCTCTCTCTCTCTCTCTCTCTCTCTCTCTCTCCCCCTCTGGGTGTTCACTCGTTCCCTCAGGCTGCCATGTATGAAGCCATCAACGAGGTCTATAAGATCCTGCTGCCCGTCCACGAGGCCAACCGGGACTTCAAGAAGCTGGCCACTGTCCACGGCAAGCTGCAGGACGCCTTCAACAAAGTTTACAACCAGGTCCGTTCAACTGGGCACTGGGCCCACGGCTGGCATGCATTACTGCATGGATAGCATATGCTTAAATCTCAGTATAGGAAGGGAATAGGAGGCTTTGGTATGAAAGAAGAGATGTATGTGCGAGTAAGAATCCAGCGGATGCGTAGCCTGCCTGCCTGCCTCGCGTCTTTGCTGGAGCATTTTGGATAAGTCTTGCTAAACCTCTGATCCTCTTAGGCCTCCCATAATGTTATTCCATCACATGCTGACATTTCTTTTGATCATCCCTCCCTCTCTCTTTCTCTCCCCACCCGTGTGTGTGTGTGTGTGTGTGTGTGTGTGCGTGCAACCTCCTCCAGAGCTCAGGATGGGAGGTAAGAACTATTCACTTCCACTGAAGCGTTTCAAATTTACGTCAAATAAATGTTATAAGTGTGTGCATGTGTGACGCAGCTTATAAAAGAACAACTGTCTTTCTTTCTTTTTCTTTCTCTCTTTCTTTCTCTCTTTCTGTCTTTCTCTCTTTCTATTTTATTTATGCTCGTCTCCTCTCTCTTGTATTGCCTGTGGGCTCCGGTGTTCTGTCTGGCCCCTGAACGGGTGAGTATAACAAAAGCAAACACATACTCGGGTAATGTTCACACACACTCAGTTTAATGCACACAGCCACTCCGTTACATAAAGGCCATTTAGGAAGAGGGGCTGGAGTGAGTGATGCACCTCCAGGCCCATGAGCTACTCAGCCTCTCACTCAGGGCCTCGCACTGCCTCAGATGCACCCTTCACACACACACACACACACACACACACACACACACACACACGCCTCAAATGCACCCTTCATACACACACACACACACACACACACACACACACACACACGCCTCAAATGCACCCTTCATACACACACACACACACGCCTCAAATGCACCCTTCATAAAGACAGCTCCATCCCGTAACAAGACACACTCTAACGCTGATACACTTATGCACTCACCGACACAGACACACACTCATGCAACCACTCACACTGAGGCATGCAGACCCAGACAAACGAGCAGACACAAAGGCACAGAGGCACACACACACACACACACACACACCCGCAGATACACTCATGCTCATACACACACAAACACGCAGACGCAGACAAATAGATGATAACACACACACTTAAGTGCACTCACTCATTCACACACACACAAACACACACACACACACACACACACATGCAAAGACATGCCCTGATCTGCCCTGAGAGACACTCTCTCACAGAGAGACACATTCACACTTGTCATCCCGCAGTGTTGAGATGTTGATGGCCATAAACAGCCAGCAGTGACATGTTACAGACTGATCCCTCAGTGAGTCCCACCTGAGATGCTCATCTCATCTCTCCCTCTCCCCCCGCAGTGAGCAGAGGATGTTTGGCACCTACTTCCGCGTAGGCTTCTATGGCTGCCGCTTCGGCGACCTGGACGAGCAGGAGTTTGTGTACAAGGAGCCCTCCATCACCAAGCTGGCCGAGATCTCCCACCGTCTGGAGGCACGTGCATCCACACGCCTGGGGGGGTGGTGGGGATGGGGGGTCATCTTTCTACTATCAGGGCTTTTCATGCTGTGATTCACCTGTGTGTGTGTGTGTGTGTGTGTGAGAGAGACAGAGTTACATCAATACATTACGTATTCAGAAAAAGATAAAAGTAAAAATTTCCATCATTATATAAAGAACCTGTTTCTAAAAACAATATATATAGAGAGAGAGAGAGATAAAGGGAAAGAGAGAAAGAGAGAAGAGGGAAAGTTTTTTTTGTCATAGCTTAGTTTCCAGGCACTGTGAATGGCTCTGCAACATGTGTTTTCAGCTGCTGTGGAGAGATGTGGCTGATGAATTATTAAAACACAGTTTTATACACAGTAGTGTAGTGGCTTTCTGGATGCTATCATGCAATTTTAAATGTACATTATGTAAAAGTAGGTTATGCTTGACCATATATGATGGATTGCTGGGTAATGGATCGCAGGTTCTTATATTAATGCTTTGCTATGGCTTCCTGAACTTCTGCAGGAGTTTTATGCAGAGCGCTTTGGGGATGATTTGGTGGAGATCATCAAAGACTCCAGCCCAGTGGACAAAACCAAGCTGGACCCCAATAAGGTGAGATTCCCTTCAGAAAGCAGAGGCAAATAAGTTCACATGGGATGAACCCCCAAAAAAAAAAAAAAAAAAAGAATGTTTGGCCTAAGGCTGGGCACACGCATCTGTCTTGAACAGCATCCAGCAGGAAAGGCCCATGAGCTCTTCCATATGGTGGACTGGAGATTTGAACTTTAATGCACTTTTGTCTCTATTCCCCCGCTCAGTTCTCTTTTATTTATATTACTCTTTAAACAGGGGCTTTCTTCACCAAGATGCCGTCCAGAAACAGTAGCCTAACAGTAGCTTGTGTGTGTGTGTGTGTGTGTGTGTGTGTGTGTGTTTGCATTGAGCAGGCCTACCTCCAGATCACGTACGTGGAGCCCTTCTTCGACACGTACGAGCTGAAAGAGCGGATCACGTACTTCGATAAGAACTACAACCTGCGCACGTTCATGTACTGCACGCCCTTCACGCTGGACGGCCGCGCCCACGGCGACCTGCACGAGCAGTACAAGCGCAAGACCATCCTCACCACCTCCCACGCCTTCCCCTACATCAAGACGCGCATCAACGTCATCCACAAGGAGGAGGTGTGTGTGTGTGTGAGCGTACACAAGTGCTTGTGTGTGTGTGTGTGTGTATGTATGAATGTTTCTGTATCAGCCTCAGCTTGTCTTGCTCTCTTATTCTTTGACTCAGATTACGACATTTTTTGTGTGAAGTGTAGCGACATTTTTTGTGTGTGTGTGCGTGTGAACGGTGATGCGTATGTACATGGGCGGATTATGAATTTTCGGGCCCCTGGGCCCAGATGTATTAAAGGCCCCCCACTAATTGTCGAATATGTGGGAGGGGGGGTTTGGGGGTCCTCCCCCCCCAAAAAATGTATTTGCTGTGATTTCCTGTATTCTGGTGCATTTTGGGGATGGCCAGTACTAAATTCAATCAGACTCATAGCCTACATCCTGATATTGATATTGATATTGAGGCAATGATTCCATGCAAAGGCTTGGGCTTCAGGGCCCCCTGACCCCTTGGGCCCCTGGGCCTGGGCCCGGTAGGCCCGTGCAGTAATCCATCCCTGCGTATGTACCTGTTTGAGATTTGTTTTATTGCATCAGAGTGTTCTCATTCTTCACCTGCACTCTTAAACATCCATGTTCAGATCATTCTGGTGCCCATGGAAGTGGCCATTGAGGACATGCAGAAGAAGACTCAGGAGCTCGCCTTCGCCACTCACCAAGACCCCGCCGACCCCAAGATGCTCCAGATGGTGCTGCAAGGCTGCGTGGGAACCACAGTCAACCAGGTAGGATAACATAGCAGCCACTACCAACCAGGTAGGATAACCCATCAGCCATGGTCAACCAGGTAGGCAAACCTAGCAGTCACTGTTACCCAGGTAGTCTAACCAAAATTCTTTTTAGGCAAGTCCTTCCACTTAGCTGCCATATTGCAACGCTCTCTCTCTCTTCCTCTTTCCCTCACTCTGTCTTCCTCTCGCCCGTCCATCTCTCACTTTTCTTGTCTTTATCTCTCTCTCCCTTACCCTTCTCACCCCCATCACACACACACACACAATAACATGCCCTCTCTGTCTCTCTCCCGTTCTCCCACGTGTGCAGGGTCCTCTGGAGGTGGCTCAGGTCTTCCTCTCTGACATTCCAGACGACCCCAAGCTCTTTCGCCACCACAACAAGCTGCGTCTGTGCTTCAAGGACTTCACCAAGAGGTGACGATCACGCCACACACACACACACACACACACACACACACACACACACACACACACACACACACACACACACACACACACACGCCTCTGGAGACACACACGCCTCTGGAGACTAATCAATCAGATGATCCATTAAGCTGACCCCATAATCCTCCCCAAAGCCAGAGAGGGCTTAGAGAAGCACCGTACATTATAAACAGCTTACTCAGATTCTATCCATCTAATCAGTTAATAGATGGACTACATTACATCTATTTAGTAACAGTGTGACAAACTCTAGTATTTCAATTGGCCTTTCATAATGCCATAGCAAGGTGACTGATTATGAACAGTGCCTTTTAGTGCAGTTAAAGGTGCTAAAAGCGATGCTGGGTAACGTCACTTCTGTTGATGTTTAAACAAAAAAGAGAGCTAGCTCGTTACTTCCTCCCCCTCCCTCCCATGCAATTGAAACTCTCCTAAACGAGCATCTTGTCTGTGATTTGCTATGTTTTTATGGGCTGGTTTGCCCAGGTTGTTTTTGTTGCCGTTTTTGGAGCCTGGGCTGTCCACAGAGATCACATTTTTTTACAGTGTATTCAGGACACAGATAGCTAGCAGTTAGTTAGGTGATGTTTGCAGTAAGTAACTTCACAACTCTCTTAGTAAACAACTCAGACATGCTCAGTAAACAACTCTGTGACACTGATTGTATTGAGTTTGGCCTCTGTAGCTGTTAGTGGTGAAACAAGGTACAAACAACACCAGAACTATGGGGACCAAGTGAACATGCATACTGAAGAAAATACTGAAGAAAACAAAATGTTATAAACAACTCAGCACGACGTCATGGCATGCTCTTGGAATAACCTCACAACCCTCCGTAAACAGCTTGGTTCTCCTGCCTGTGAAACACCTCCATAGCACAGGACAGGTTTATTAATTAACATTTATTCATTTGGCAAACACATTTATCCAAAGCGACTTACTAAGTAGTAGAAGTACTAGTCAAAGTGTGGTAGAGGAGGGAAGAGAGGGGGTAGAGGAGGAAAGAGAGGGAGGAAGAGAGGGAAGAGCATGGTTATTCTGAGTGTGGGCCCTTTCTGTCCCAGGTGTGAGGACGCGCTGAGGAAGAACAAGGCTCTGATTGGGCCGGACCAGAAGGAGTACCACCGTGAGCTGGAGCGCAACTACACCAAGCTACGCGAGGCCCTGGGGCCCCTCATCAACCGCAAGATCCCCCAGCTCTACAGGCCCCTGCCCCTGCCCTCCACACCCACACCCACACAACGGTAAACACACACACACACACACACACACACATACACACACACACACACAACGGTAAACACCCATACCCACACAACGGTAAACACACACACACACACACACACACCTCTAGACTTGCAACTGTTATCACACACTCTCATTCATACACACACCCAATGCACAGACATGTACACATGTGCACACGTGCCATCACACAGTCACACCATTCACTCACTGCCATAGTCATGCTCATCCACACACACATTAATAATACATACTTAACACATATGCATCTTCACATAAACGTAGTGCTACACACACAAACACACACACACAAACACACATGCGAGTCTCTGAGCATACATGCAGCTGTGAAAATAAGGGGTCTGTGTTGTTTTCTGAAACTGTCAGCCCAGCGCTGTTTTTGACTCATCCTTTTCTCTGCATACATCTGCATCTGATATGCAAGTGTTGCATTGCTAATCAAACCCAGCTGACTAGCGTTACCTGCCACACACTCCCACTCATATATATACACACACACGCAGACACACACACACTCACTCTCTTTCTCTCTCTCACACACACACACACACACACACACACACACACACCCCACTCACTCACTCACTCACACACACACACACTCGGGTGCACACACAGACACACACACACACACACACGCAAGCAAACTTAATTCCTGACCAAATATAATTTACAGACACTGTTGCTAATGCTTGTTTTTATGATTTTTGTTTGTTTTGACAGGAATTCCTTGAGCAGGTCCAGCTTTCGGCGGGTGGACTGTTGAGATTTGGACCAAATAGTTTTTTACGAGAGACTAAAGCTCAAGAAATGCTCTGCCTGCTTAGTCCTAGTCAAAACCTGCTCTGCTATCACAGACTCACTCTCTCCCTTAATGTATACATACATACACACACACACACACACACATACACACACACACATTCTAACACTCTTTCTGTCCTTTTCTCCCTCTTCCTCCTCTCTCTCTCTCTGTTATTTCCACCCCTCCCTCACTCATCAGCTTGCTGAGCTATTTTGCTGTTCTCTCTCTGTGCTGTTGGAAAATCATCCACGCTGTTTAATCTGCCTGTGTGTGTGTGTGTGTGTCTCCACTGTAAACACAGTCTCACTCACTCACTCACTCTCTCTCATACACACACACACAAACTCTCTCTCTCTCTCTCTCTCTCTCTCTCTCTCTCTCTCTCTCGCTCTCTGTGCTAGTCTCCAAGGGCCGACAAGCCCTGTGTGCTGGCCAGCAGTTAAGACTGGGAATGACCCCTTTAGCTGAGCGCGGGGGTAATTTTAGGTTTTACTAAATTTGGGAATCCAAACACTCCCCTGCACTTCCTCCTTCCGCTACGCTCTGTGTGTGTTTGGTTAGTGTGTCTGTATGTGGGCACGTGTGTGTGTGTGTGTATGTATGTATGTATGTATGTATGTATGTGTGTATTTTTAGGTTGTGTGTGTGTGTGTGTCTGTTTTCTATACAATTGCTTTTCTGTGTGCAGTGTTTGTGCTGGCACTTCATCACATTGATATATTTAAGGGGTCAGTTTGCCGTCCTTAAATCTTCAGTATCGTAATCTCCCTGTCGTTTCTGGAATAGTGGAATCACTAATCACTGTCAGTCAAAATGTGTCAGACTTTTCACAGCTTGGGACCAAATACTGTACAGATGAATTCACATTTGGATACATATCTTTTGGCATCTTGTAGGAAATACCCCCAAAAGAAGTAAAGTACTCTGCTGAGACAGAGGGGTTTTTGTGTCCATAGATGAAAGATAGCAAGTAAAAACAGAACAATGCCAATTAGACTGGATTCCCCCAAGCACACACACACACACACACACACATACATAAATGTCCACACGGGCCTCTAAGAACTGATATAAATCCACTGGCATGTAAGTAACTGAGCCTCTGTGCATGTACTGAGCCTCCAGCCCTGCCCAGTACTGATGTAATCTTTGTACCTAATACTGTATTTGAACTACTGTATCTATGTACCAGCTTGCACTACTCATATCACTGTTCTGTTCAACTACTGTTTGTCCAGACTACTCAACTGTTCTGTGTAACTAATTATCGTAAGACCGTATGTTATTCAACCAAAACAAAAACAAGCATTTTTTTATTTATTCAAATGTGACTTTGTATTAAACTTCCCTCTTTGGCTTCAACTTTTTTGTTTCATTGTTTGAATTGTTCGTGAACAATACATGTAAGACTTGTAAGTAGAGCATGCTTATGAAAAGTATTGTTACCAAATAAAGAAAACTGTGCTTATTTTAAGCAAAGGTGTTATTGGTAGGTATGATGCAAATGATTACAAGTGTAGCTGTTTTGACAGTTGTCAGTAGAATAAAAAAGACTCCCCCTTTGGGGTTTACATTGGCCCTCCAATCAATAGCATTTAAACATCTGCCACACAAGTATAGTTTTAACTTCAAATGAAAGTGCCCATGTATGTAAAGTGGCTTTGCAGTCACTAATTAACACGCAATTCACATGTGTGTGTAAACCAGATGTTAGCAGCGATAGACTGTATAAATAAGGGTTCAAAATGCGCTTTCTACTTTGCTTTCACGTGCAATTAATTTCCTGACTTGGCGAAATCGCTACCACATGGATAGCGCATGATTTATGGCGTGCGTTTTTTCTTCTGAGTTTAGGATCATTACAACACAGGTAAACGTCTACAATAGCCAGTCTACATAAGACTGGCAAGATTTGAAATGGTCGATCTGTGCGTTAAATGATACAACACTGTCCGCTAGGGGAGACCGTGACGTCATGTTCCGGGAACGGTCCTTAGCCCACCCAATAAAACGTGAATGGAAAAGCATGGGTAGTGAATTTTTACCTGTAATTTTACAGCAGTGATCCATGTCTCAAGTATATTTACGGTAATCGGCTGTATTATGCGTAGCCTACAACCCATACGTGTGCGCTTATGTCTCAATGATTTTAACAGAAGTGGTGTGGCAGTCTCAAAAATACCTTTTACGGTGCAAAACATTCCACCTGTAGACCCACCTGCGTAACTATAGTCAGTGGCATAATGTATGGGTTTTTCCCTCCTGTCTGGCGCAGGTTTATGCTCTGTATCGTTTCTCCTTGAGCAATACGCTGAAATTAGCGGTCCAGAAATGGCTCTGGCCCTTTAAATGAAGAGGGAGGGGGTGTGGGGGTCTTACTCATGGCTTGGCTGCGGTGTTTTTGTCTCGCTGTCAGTGAGAGCTGCTGGCCTTTGATATCAGGAGGGACTGCGAGGTGGTAAGTCAAATACAATCATTTTATATAAACAACCACAGTTTTACGTCCCCGAATTCGTGGGAGAGCTCACACCTGTATGGGGTTTTGCATCTGAGAGATTTTTGTGGCGGCGCGTCTCTCCATTGTCTTTCGGCCGAGTTTTGAAGTAACGGGATGCTAAGTGAGGAATTGTACTTTTATCGCAGTGGTTGGCTAATTGCAATGTAACCCTCACAAAACTGTTTGCACTATGATCCAATTCGCACTAGTAATTTGGGCCTTGTGGGTAGCTGTAGGCTACTCAGCATCTCTCCAGGAAAAAAACGCGGCTCCGGGGAGCGCACACAAGGTTCTCCATAATGAAGCGCATGGTTTGCCCCGAGAATGAAGGAGACCGTTTCAGTGTTTTACCATTTAATTATGGAAAATCTCGACGCATTTGCCAACTATTTTATCATTCGAGATGTTAAATGAAATGAACGGATACTTAAAGGAAACTTGTTCTCGATAGGAGAGATCTTACGGCTAAGCTACTTCTCAGTGTAGGAGCCAGACCATTGTCGGAGCGAGGGGTCAATTAAAAGCTTTATCATTAATGGTAGGGATCTGTGCTGAATAATGATCTGACCAGAAGCAAGTCTTGTTTGTTTGTTTGGGTTAGTGCTTCGACAGTGACAGTACGTGTGGTAAATTCTTCATTAAATAAAATCCCGTGATTACTCTGACTCAAGGGAGAGGGTGGGTCAGCTCTTTGGCGGAGTTTTCATGACTTCCAGATGTTCCTCTGATTGCTGCGCTGCACACAGGCTACTCACTCGTCCATCCATCCTGTGATGGCCGAGAAAGTGCGATGTGGCCAATATCACGTGTATGTTTGAATCGTTATATTTTCTTTTCTATGAAATACCAGTTCGACCGAGGCTGTGTTAAACTCGAAGTTTCATTGTATGCTTAGGATAGGCCTACGTACAATTCCAGTCAGTGTGGACTAACTTATCCTAAGATTAACGTGTTTTTTTTTGTTGTTTTTTTTGTTTTGTTTTTTTTTTTGTAAAGGGGCATCGATTACTGTGAAGTTTGGAAAGTGCATGTGAAGATGTATAACAGTATTCAACCCCAGTTATGCACCTCCACAGATTGCATAGGTGATGCCTCAGGTCATATTGCCTATTGTGTAGGCAATTTAAAATGACTACCAATGACTTGTTTACAACTTATATTACACGTTCAGATGCTTAGTGGGAGTTGCCCTATTACTCCTGCCAGGAGCAGCGGGTATGGTATGCGTCAGTCTCACGGCTCCACATTCCCAATTTCAGCGTTTGGAACATGGGGAGCGAACGGGAGTGGGATTCCAAATGTTGGAATGCAAGGTTATAAACCGCATTTGTATGGTGGGCCACACGCTGGGCATTTTAATGGTTTTAGCCCGGCTAATGGAATTATGCCAAGAACCAGACGAAGCTGTGTAATTGTATTGATTTATTAGAATTTGCGTACTGTGAGCCTTTGAGCTGGTGTAGCCAGCCAATTGAATATACCCCAAGTTACCCCTGGTCATAGCCTATATGTTGAGGTGACATTAGCATCCAAGTTGTAACTTTGAGGAATTCAGATTTGGGGGCAAAGTGCCCCTTTAATGTTAATCATTGGTAAGTTCTTCAAATAGTCCTCAGTTTGACCACAGTGGGTTATCCTTGACAGTGCACCAATGTACAGTCCCCTCATTGTCACCCAGCACAGTAACCAAATATGATCAAAGGCACACTGTTGGGTAATTTAATCTGACCCTCTCTTTAGGCCTGGAGGCCAAACAAACCACAACAGCAGGTTGAAAGTCATGAAGTTAACCCTAACATCCCCATCATCACTGGTCTCATAACAACTAAATGGGGAAAGACCCTGAGCAGCTGTTGTTTTTTGAAGACATATGCTCTGTGGGGGGAAAAAAAACAGAATTTGAACTCTGTAAATCTAATTTGTGTCACCCCCACCAAAGACCCCAGTGTTAATCCAGACTCCAGTCTTTAATCCAGTTTAGACTTAAACCTAGACGAGCAGCTTTGATCTAGATGATGTTCTCCCTCATGTGAAGGCTGGTCCCCTCTGTGCTCCATCTGTGCTGACGGAGGGGTGTGTGCTCTTGGCTTCTCCCCATGTTTGTGGAAATATTTTGATGTGGATTTTAGCACTGGGGGAAACGAACATGAAATAGGAATTTACCCTTTGATATATAGCCTCTGTGATGTTATACATTGTTAGCTTGAAGAGGCTATAGACTGAAGGGATATAAATCAAAGGCAACTGGGCTGTTTTCTCTCAAAGAGGAAACTGGACACATTTTTATCATTGTGTCGACTATCACTTGCTAAATTCTCAAGAATGTTTTGGAATAAGTCCTGGACTGGGATGGGTGATAAATGTCCTTGTGCCCTTCCCCTGGATAGCACTTTCACCCTTCCCATAGTTCTCTCCCAGACGCTGTCTCTCCCTTCCTTTCCCTCTGCCCAGATGCCTCGCACATAGCCGGCTCTAACCACCATTCCACATTTGTCCAGTGTCCACACTCTTGATTTCAACACCACACGGTTGACCTTATCACATCAGCGCAACTCTATACAGATCACTCCAGCGTCAAGGCACCAGAGTCTGGTCTGTGTCATAGTCTAGCCCCAAACCACCCCAAACCTACCACTGTTTTTTCCACAGCTTCTTTCCCACTCCTTGCCTGTGCGCTGCAGAGCCACTGTAGCTCTTTGTCTCCAAACGCGGCCCCTCGGAGCCGGTCGACATTAAAAGCCCCTTCTCATTTTTTAATCCCCTTTTTCTATTTTTTGGCCTTCCTGTCTCGCAGCCCCACCTCGCCGGAGCTTCCTGTTGGAATTTAGCACAATGACCTTCGGCGAGGCGGTGGCGACGGCTCCGATATTGTGTTCGTCTGACTCCTGTTACCACGGTAATGTGAGCGCGCGGGCGGCCGAGGGCCCCTCCCTGGGTTGGGCCCTGTTGGCCTGTGCCTCCGCCACTTCAGCAAAAAAAAAAAAAAAACATGGCGTCTGTTTCTCCATACTGCACTCCGCTCACTCTAACACTGATGTCTAAAACAGCTCTATGGGTTCCAGGCCTATGAAGCTCAGAGAGGAGTGTCTGTCTGTCTGAGTTGTTTTTCCCTCTCAGCATTGGTCATGGCCAGGCAGCACTGCTGCCATCGCCTTCCCCCTGTCTTTCCATTAGCCCTCCAGGAGCTGTAATGGCCGTAGCCCTGACGGCTGTAACGTGAGTCACACTGTCCGCCAGAGGAACAGTTCAGAGAAAAAAAAACCTCGGAGCGCACTCCTAGATGAGGGGAGCGTGAATGGTGTTCAGGGCCCTCCAGAAAGTCCCCTGCATGTGTGTGTGTGTGTGTGTGTGTGTGTGTGTTTCAGAGAGTCACAGTCACCCATCCGTTACGGCCCTAGCTGAATGAACTTTTCTGTTATGGCCACAGTGAGAGTCTGAGGGACCACCAACAGCCCTGAACAGACTCGACCCCTCCTCTTACAGTGAGGCTCTGATAGGCATGCCAGATATCAGCAGATCCACCTCCCCAAATCAATACGATCAATTGAACGAACGCTGGAAACGTGTGTAACGCTTTGGCAAGACCATCAACTGGATTTCATAAGTCTTGTGACCACAGTGACCACACACAGAACAAGTTAATTCAATGTCTTGTCCCACTGTTGATCTTTATTATGTGTAATGAGACACATTGCCCTCTAAACACGAGCATTATTGTTTAAAGTCTGCTTATTTGGTTGGGCTTCCAGCCCATTTTGGAAGTTGTTTGTTTTTTAATGGGCTCTTCCAGAGTGTTCCGACAGATCCCCATAGCAGTCGTTACAGCACAATCATGATTAGTACATTTTCCATACATTACTCATGTGCAATTTGCTGTTCCGCAATTAGTCCGAGGAATGGCCAATCCCTGCCGTTTCCAGAGGTACTGGTATGTCTTCCCAGGACTAGATACAGCCTCTGTTTTCTGTTGTTTGTCTGATGCGTCTCTTTTTTTCACCCGGCGAGTCTGTGGAATGCATGGCCTATGATGGTAATCTTTAAGGAGGAACCCTTTTAATCTACTAGCAGAGGTCTGTTGTTAGATCATTATTCTCCCCTCAGCCCTGATCTCCAGACTAACTTCATTTGAGCCCCTATTAAGCTCCCATTTGCCTACCTTGCAGAGTGTGGCCAAATAAGGTATAGCAAATGGCATGTACAGTGGGCCCCGGCTGGCGCTTTCCAAATCTGAGTGCAGCATTTCTGCTCGTGTGCTTTTCTCTTTTTTTCTAATCGGGAAGTTTCCATCAAGTCTCTCCATCTCTGTTTACCCTTTTATTTCATTTCTCTTCTCCCTCTCCCTTTTTGTCTTTCTCTCTCTCTCCCTCTCTTTCTCTCTCTCTCTCTCTCTCTCTCTCTCTCCTTCTCTTTCATTATCCCGGGCATTCTTTCTCTCAGCTCTGCTCTTTCTCTCTGTTCACACCATTCCTCCATTCCTTTCTTCTGCCTCTCCTGTTCCCTGTGTCTCCCTCTTTCTCCCCACCATGTGTCTCTTTCTGAGTGAGCAGGAAGTGAACGGGTTGTTTCTGGATCCAGAGGGACTCTGAGCTCCTTTTCCTGTAACCCTTTCTTGCCTGCCACCCCCACACACATAAGGTCCCACTGACATTTACCCCTTACACCTCAGCTGATAACAGAGCAGCAGAAAACGCTGGTGAAAGTTTGGTGTGGCTCTGTTGTTCTGGGGTATGTGAGGTAGATGTTGAGTTATCAAAACATATCAAAATATCCAACGTTTCTTAAAGGCTCTATGTAAAGTTGATCATTGCCTTTTTTATTTTTCCAGAGAGGTGTTTGTGATAGTTGAGATGTTGTGTTTTTGCAGAACGTCCTGTCAAGAAATGAGAACCTACACTAGCCTAAAACATGCTGGCCCTATTGGCCTACAACAAAACGATTAGGGCAACATTATTTTACATTCTACATTCCCTGGGAGGTTTCTCGTTTAGGCTATCAATAGAAACAGAGAAGGAAAGAGAAAGGAGCCACCTGAGGGATAGGTACATAGGCTACATGGTGTGGTTGAAAAAATATTTGAATTGGAAAAGCCATGTCCTACGTGTTATAATTTAAAATGTAATCCCTTAAATCTATAAGTGTAACTATATTCTGATAACCACCGTTTAAATTGTAACTGTATTTAAACAGTTACTCAAATTTTGTATTCTAAATACGAAATCCGGAATAGCCTACATGTATTCAGTTACTTACCCACACTGAATACAAATGCCTACAGTATACATCCACAAATGTTCCTAGATCCTCTGTGTTTTTGTTATAGTGGTTAGTGTATATGCTTTTTCTCGTACACTAAAATTACATTTGGTCAGATTTCAATGAAGTGCATTCCACACAACCATACTACTAGGAATACGCATACAAACATCTAGATGTTGCCGTAGATGTTGTTGTATGTCCTAATGTTGCACAGTGCTTACATTGATATTGACATTGACATTGATGTGCTTAGGGATGTAACGATTACCGGTATAATGGTAAACCACGATAAAAATGTTGACGATAACAATTACCGTTTTCATTTCAAATATCATGATTATTACGGATGATTACCATGGTGTGGAAACCGTGTGTTTAATCCTTCCCAGCTTATCCAAGCCTGCTTTTGACATACAGTAGGCCTTGTACAATGAAACAAAACTGGTACCCTACTGATTCTGTTATCTACTTGATGGATTTAATGTGGCACAAAGCCAATTAAACATGACCAAGGAAAAAGTGAACGGGAACAGACACAATGCCACGGTAACGTTATGCTATGAATTAAGAATGCTCAGCTCAGCCAGGTTTGTTTGTGCAGTCAGGATGTAGGCGTATGAATGTGAATGAAAATATGCCCTTCTCCAGTAGCAATAGGCCACCTTAAAATGCACCAGAGTAAAAGAATCACATCTACTCAGTAACAATTTTTTTACCCTCCCTCAGCACCCCCTCTATGAGCACCCCCAGATGAAAATGTGTTCCAGCGTCCCTGGTTAAATGTTGCACTTTTAATAAGGTTTTGCCTATATTTTGTAATAGTACAAAAGTTACACTTTTTGAAACTATTTCAGCCTGTGTAGGCCTATTAGTCCTTTCTGAACATATTGAACACACTTTTAAAAATATCAAGATAATACCGAAAACCGTGATAATTTTGGTCACTATAACCGTGAGGTTAAATTTTCATATCGTTACATCCCTACATGTGCTATTTGTTGACAGATAGCGCCAATTCTGTTGTGATGCACAGGACAAGTTGTTCAGAGGAAAGCAACTTGTCTCGTCACACATTCTAGGTTATATCAAGCTGTGTATTGTGGTGCAGATTATGTAATCGTAGGATATGGAAGGACACATGGCTCTGCTGTCCTCCATTTTCACTGGCTTTGTCACGTATGCTCCCACCAGCTCTGTGTGTGTGTGTGTGTGTGTGTGTGTGTGTGTGTTTCTGAAGGAATATGACTCCACTGAAAGGGCTTGATAGCCATTACGTGTGTTTTTAGGCACAGTTTCCATCTCTCTCTCTCTCTCTCTCACACACACGCACACACACTCTTTCTCTCTTTCTTTTCTCACTCTCTCCCACCCTCTCCCAATTTCTCTCTTTACCATTTTCTCTCTCTCTCTCTCTCCCCCTCTGTTTGCCCCTCCCATCCCTGTATTAGAACCAGCTGTGGACTTGGGCCTGAATGAATGACTCTTTGTGATTTGGCTGCTATCATTCCTCAAGGCTCTGTTGCGGACTCCCTCTCTCCAGATACAGCCATGACAAAAGTGTGGAACAATGCAACTTAATGTTCCCCCTCCACGGAGCCCACATCCATATTGAAAGGCATGGGAGTGTTACTGAGGCATTGAGTTAGCCTTGTTAAATCTCTCCTTTTCGATTGGCTGGAGCACAGTTCTCAGGGACTGTAAACATATGGCATCTGGATGAGAGTGAGTGGGGATACTGTTTCAGGATCAGACGATAAGACGATTTCAGTTTGTCTTAGGCAAGGAGTTGTAAAAGTCCGGCTTCAGAAAGTAAAAGTCCTACCACATATTTGTTCCAACCATTGACTAACCCAGCAGATTCTAATTAGCGCAACTCCTCAGCCAGGTAGATTAGCTAATTAGTAGTGCAATCATCTGTTTTAGGTGCACAGGTAGAACAAATACACGGTAGGAGTTTTACTTTCTGAAGTAAGGAGGACAGAGTGGAGCAGAGTGGTGGTGGTGGTGGTGGTGGTGGTGGTGGTGGTGGTGGTGGGGGAAGTCTGACTGGAGATCAGCACAGCTGCTTCGTGGCGCAATGCGACGCGGCTCCGCTCTGCTTGTGTGAAACCCCAGCCCAGATGTTGGGGGAGCTGGGAGTCGCCGCGAGGCGGGAGCCAAGCTGCCGTCGTCACAGCGCAAAATGTCACGTTGTTGGCTGGGCCGTGGTGGGTCACACGCATTCCTCGCCGGCGAGGCCAGGTCTCAGGGAGGCGAAGGCGTACGGGAATGACTAACCCGTTATTGTGTGTGGAAGGAATGAAACAGACTTGGGTACAGTGAGATGCTTCTAGAAGGGTTGGGCTGTTCCCACAGCAAAGAAAGAGAGAGAGAAAGAAAAGGAGAGAGAGGAGAGGGAGCAGGAGGAAAGAGCGAGAGAGAGAGAGTGGGGGGGGGCATGGGATAGAGGGAAGGACAGTGAGAGAGTGAGTAGGGGAGAGAGGGAGAGGGGTGTGTCTGCGTTTGGGATCCAGGAGGTTGAGTCATGAAGTCATAAAAACAGAAAACATTGCACAACATCATGGCTGGGAGGCTCCCTGGTGCAGAGCTCATTTGTGGAGCAGCGTGTTGTTGTGGGTATTTCTCTGGGAGGGGGCGTGTAGGGCGTGTGGGGAGCGTTCCAAAGCTGGCGACAGGGTCGCTGTAGGGATGAAGCCTTGTGTTCCTCACCAGGGAGGTGTGAGTTCGCTCATAAATCACCCATCGGTCTCTCCTCGTCGTCTCATCGCCTCCACTCCGGGGAGACCAGCGCCACTGGGAAGCGATGTCCTGATATCTTGGGGCGCGCCTCGAATGTTGTCAAACTGGAACGTGTCTATATCCTCTCCTCATGGCTTTTTATAAAGATAATGATGTGTCCAGATATAATTGAAGCTCTCGCCTCTCTCTCTCTCTCTCTCTCTCTCTCTCTCTCTCTCTCTCTCTCTCTTCTCTCTGTTGTGTGTCCTGTGATCTATCCCTAGGGAGTAGGAGAAACAGAGTCGCAGAAATAGAAGAAGCCTGGAGAGGAGAGACAGGGGGAGGAGAGACCTTCCCGGCAGTGCTGTGAGTACATGGATGTAAACAGAGCACACACACACACACACACACACACACACACACACACACACACACACACACACACACACCATCCCTCCCCTCTCATTTACAATAAATCACCTTCACACCCACCTACCCTCCTCCTGCCCCTCCACCCCTAGGTAAATATGTGCCACAAATGGCAGCGCTGCTCTATCCCAGCCCTGGGGAAGAGTGAATGCAGGCTGGGCTGGGCTGGACCGAGCTCCATGATAAGCAGGCCTCAGCCCTGGGCCCCGGGGCCCTGAATTAGAGAGAGATAGAGCGATGGGGTGAGGTGAGTGGCGGAAGGATGTGTTTGGAGAAAGCCCAGCTGGAGGACGTTCACTTGGGACTTCCAGCCTCCTCGTGCACTTCGCTGAAGTGTCCTCATAAGTACACACCTTACCTCACCTGCCATGTCGTTTGGAATGTGTGTAGTTGGGGCTTTGTGTAATTAGAGACTGGTGATAAGCCTCTAGACTCTAGCATAGAGTGCATATTTTTAACCACGCATGCATAACAACAATGTGAGAAATGTAACTGTGTCATTCATACCTAGTTATGTTTATGCTTTGGGGCCGCATATTTTCACACATAGACCTTTTCAGCTGTATAGTAGGTGTCTTGTGCACTGGTAAGTCACCATATGGTCGGAGTCCTTTGAAACGAGACAGCCAGATGACACACACATGGTGCACCTACTTGTCCCAAACTGTTTTTGTTGTCTTGACGGATGATCTCAGAGGTATTATGTTTCAGCCAGAGGACTTGACGTCTTTACCCACCCTACCCCCAACTCACCACAACACCCCCAACCCCCACTCTTCCAAGTCCTGGATTTCTAATCTTAATAGTCTGTGCGGCTGGCTGAGCTAGGTGGGGGGCCGCCCCAGAGGCAGCAGGCAATGGCAACTTCCGCTGGTTTGGAATGTGTGTGTGTGAGTGAGTGTGTGTGTGTGTTTGAGGGTGGGGTGGGGTGGGGGGGCGCAGCACACACCCGTCTGAGGGCAAACATGCGCATTCCTCCTCCCAGCGGAGACCTGACACTGGGCTGCGTGAGG